>NC_090794.1:18757500-18857500 GCF_040054535.1 Antennarius striatus | reverse complement strand
TGAGTGTGTGTGTGTGTGTGTGTGTGTGTGTGTGTGTCTGTGTGTCTGTGTGTGTGTGTCTGGACAGTGTGTGTGTGTGTGTGTGTGTGTGTGTGTGTGTGTGTGTGTGTGTGTGTGTGTCTGGACAGTGTGTGTGTGTGTGTGTGTGTGTGTGTGTCTACAGTGAGTGTGTGTGTGTGTGTGTGTGTGTGTGTGTGTGTGTGTGTGTGTCTGTGTGTGTGTGTCTGGACAGTGTGTGTGTGTGTGTGTGTGTGTGTGTGTGTGTGTGTGTGTGTGTGTGTGTGTGTGTGTCTGGACAGTGTGTGTGTGTGTGTGTGTGTGTGTGTGTGTGTGTGTGTGTGTGTGTGTGTGTGTGTGTGTGTCTGGACAGTGTGTGTGTGTGTGTGTGTGTGTGTGTGTCTGTACAGTGTGTGTGTGTGTCTGTACAGTGTGTGTGTGTGTTTGTGTGTGTGTGTGTGTGTCTACAGTGTGTGTGTGTGTGTCTGTACAGTGTGTGTGTGTGTGTGTGTGTGTCTACAGTGAGTGTGTGTGTGTGTGTGTGTGTGTGTGTGTGTGTGTGTGTGTGTGTGTGTGTGTGTGTCTGTGTGTCTGTGTGTGTGTGTCTGGACAGTGTGTGTGTGTGTGTGTGTGTGTGTGTGTGTGTGTGTGTGTGTGTGTGTGTCTGGACAGTGTGTGTGTGTGTGTGTGTGTGTGTGTGTGTGTGTGTGTGTCTGTACAGTGTGTGTGTGTGTGTGTGTGTCTGTACAGTGTGTGTGTGTGTATGTGTGTGTGTGTGTGTGTGTGTGTGTGTGTCTGTACAGTGTGTGTGTGTGTCTGTACAGTGTGTGTGTGTGAATGTATGGTACAGGCCAAAACAGACATGGACACCCTGATCTGATTCTTCTTCTGCTGCAGGTGGGGGACTTTTTCATGGCCTATCCCAGTGATGTCCTGTCAGTTTTTGATAAAGTGTTACACAGAAAAGCCGTGGAGTTCTCACAGAAAGCTTCTTCTTCGTCCTCTGGAGGAGACAGGATGAAGGAGACCAGGTTGAAGTTCACTCCTCATGCACGTATTACAGGTGAGAGTCAGTGAGAATCATGTTCATTTACAATCCTGATGTGTTGGTATCGTCGCAGACCTTCCCATGGAGTTGTTCAACCTAGACATGACCAGCTGAAGCTACCTCAGATCATAAAACACCCCCCATGCTGGTGTAGCAGGCCACAGGCATGATTCAGTATTTTCCGTACTATAAGGCGCACTGGACTACAAGGCGCACCCTCAATAATTTGTCTGTTTTATAATTTATTTCATATATAAGGCGCACCAGATTATAAGGCGCACACAATAAAAAATAAATAAAATGTATTTGATAAACTGCAGCGGCTGTAGTTGCGTTATGCGTCCACTAGATGGAGCCGCGCTGCTCAGACAGTCATGACTGCATTCATGACTTCCTGACTACCTTTGAATGATCCCTGTTGTTCTGTCAATGAGCCATTCTGAGCCTCATCAAGGAAACCTGATCATTTAATCACTTTGCCATCTGAGGCCCCGTCCACACGATGACGGATTTTTTAAAAAAGCAACTCTTCTGTTGCGTTGACGCCTTCCGTCCACACGACAACGCAGATATCCGGAACGAAAACGCAACTTTGGCCGAGGTGGATTTTTTAAAAACGCTGAGTCTGTGTTGTCGTGTGGACGGCGTATCCACGACTTTTTAAAAACGCTGACGTCTTGCCTGCGACGAAAACCGCTGTGACGTCATATTTATGGTTCCGTGTGTTGTGACAACAAAACACAGAGGATTCCTATTGGATAAAATTTGACTCAATACTGCCACCACATGGTTTGGCATGCTTATAGCCATCTTCAAAACGCACTAGTGTGTTTACGTGTGGACGGAGATTTTTTTGAAAACGCTGTCGTGTGGACTCGAATTGTCTTCGATTCGTTTTTAAAAAGTTGTGTTTTTAAAAAAATCTGTCATTGTGTGGGCGGGGCCTTAGAAAGAAGTCAACACACATATTAAACAACCTGACATAAAAACTGGTTAAATTCATTACGAGTGCAGTCAGTGCCAACAGAGCGGATTATTTCCTGATCTGAAGTTCAAAGCAGATATTTAAGCTCCGACGTTCGTCTTCATTTATTAATTAAATATTGTTTCGATCGATCGGTAGTCTAGTCGGAGGTGAGGTGCAGGTATTTGCTGCTGTGTGTCCTAAACAATTTTTAACTAGTTTTTAATGTCAGGCTGATAATTTACTGTCAAAAGTGACGCTGTTTTACTCCTAGAACTGACTTTAACGTCGGTGTCTCACCGCCGTGAATCTCACAGGTCGCTGCAGACAGAATACACAAGCCTGAATGCGCCCCCCCAGAGCTATCAACTACATTTGTAAATCAGTGCAGCACACCTGACACCTTTGTCTAGCAGTGACTGCTCTTGGAATTTCAGAAAAGGCTGTAAGTTCATCTCTGAGGGTCTTTATTCACCTTTAGTCCAGTTTCTCCATGTGTTTCCAGAGACTAATAGAATGGACCGTCACTAGATTCCAGATTCCAGCACAATGGGGTTTTTAGACCAGTTCAGTTTAAAGTGGGTTATTTCTGACGCCAAATAGTTAGAAATACTGAGATCAGTCAGTCAGACTTTATTCATAGAATTGTTAAAAGTTCCTCGAGTTTTCCTACGTAACCACCGGTGCTCCTACAGTCTGCTCTACCGTCTGACAGCAGCTCAGAGCCGGGACTTCGGTGACGCCCCTTGACTACCGTTGTTAGGGGGCGTGGGCCCGAGTGCCTTGTGAGGGGGCCCCCTGGTGGCGGAGTGCAGCATCACTGGCAGCCAGACTGCCGGCTTTTTTTCAGCGATCATGTTTTTAATATTAATATGAATATGAATCCATATATAAGACGCACCAGATTATAAGGCGCACTACGGGTTTATGAGAACATTTTAGGCTTTTAGGTGCGCCTTATAGTGCGGAAAATACGGCAGTGCAGAATTCCATCCAACTCTATTTTCACCTTAGCGCCCCCTTGTGGCAACATTTCAGCTGCAGCCATATAAAGCTGTCTGGTCTGTGACTGGTGCCGGTGGCAGACGGATGATTTCTCCATACATGAGCTTTATGTGATTGGTGTACATAATGTACATAATGTGTATACTGACACGTCACTATCCTGTTTTAATAAGCGGATCATCTCTGAACCAACAGCAGTGCTGTGGTGTCCTCAATGGGCCAGATGTAATAATTAAAGTAGAGTAATGAATGGGTTTCTTTTTTTTTTGTAACTTCATCTGAGATAAGAATAATAATAATTGATCAGTTTTTATTGAACTTTTCATGAATTCAGAAAAGAACATTCTATACATTCTGAACACACTGTCCCCCACCCCCCCAGTGAAGACATCATTGACGGCTTTAGATGTCTTGATGGATCTCTGCGTTCTTACAGAAGATGACTTCATGTACAAACTCCAATGTACAAACCAATGAATGGATTTCAGTTGTTGTTGACTGTGTGTGTGTGTGTGTGTGTATGTGTGTGTGCGCTCAGGTCTGCCCGTGTGTCCCGAGCTGACCCGAGACACCATCCCCAGGTCCAGAGATGTGGGACGCTTCTTGTCTGTTACTGGTACGGTCATACGCACCAGTGTTACCAAGGTAACCGCAGGGCTCATGCTGTTTTTAAATATATGCTCAGATGACATGAAGACTGCGTGTCAGACCACACTCGTTCTTCATACGTGTATCTCTGACATATTTATATCATTTGAACATAAACTTATTCTTACATACGGCCATATTGTGAGCACTGCAAACGTTTCCATCGCCCTCTGGACGATTACATTTAGTTTCACTGTCATTTTGTCTCGCAATGGGGCAACTGGAGGGTGGCCGGTTCAACACCCGCGTGTGTGTGTGTGTGTGTGTGTGTGTGTGTGTATGTGTGCATATTCTTCTTCTATGGTGTTTCTCCTGCATGTCTGTCAGATTACGTGTGGTTATGTTCCTCAGATTGGTTTAGATTAGAATGAATTTCTGCACAGCGTTTGTTTTGTCCTTAAGATCTTCTGGAAAGTTCTTTTAGTCCAGTCATTCATTCATCCATTCTTCCAAATGAATGACACGACTAAAATTCATTCATTCATCCATTTTCACAACCGCTTCATTGGCTGTCGCGGGTCACGGGGGGCCTGGAGCCTATCCCAGCTGGCACACACGCTCCTACGGGCGATTTGGACCGGCCAATCAACCTGAAACGTGTCTGGAGGGGGGAGGAAGCTGGAGAACCAGAGAACCCATGTAGACACGGGGTACACGGGCGTCGTGCCTGGAGTATACCCTGCCTCACGCAACTGTAACTAAATGTAACTCAGTGTAATGTAACTAAATGTAACTACTCCTTAATGTAACTAATAAATGTAACTAAATGTAACTCAGTGTAATGTAACTAAATGTAACTACTCCTTAATGTAACTAATAAATGTAACTAAATGTAACTCAGTGTAATGTAACTAAATGTAACTACTCCTTAATGTAACTAATAAATGTAACTAAATGTAACTCAGTGTAATGTAACTAAATGTAACTACTCCTTAATGTAACTAATAAATGTAACTAAATGTAACTCAGTGTAATGTAACTAAATGTAACTACTCCTTAATGTAACTAATAAATGTAACTAAATGTAACTCAGTGTAATATACACTGAGTTACATTTAGTTACATTTAGGTACATTACACTGAGTTACATTTAGTGTTACATTTAGTTACATTTAGTGAGTCACTGAGTTACATTTAGTGTTACATTTAGTTATTTAGTGTTACATTTTAGTTAGTTGAGTTACATTTAGTTACTAAATGTAACTACTATTAGTTACTAAATGTAACTACTCCTTAATGTAACTAATAAATGTAACTAAATGTAACTCAGTGTAATGTAACTAAATGTAACTACTCCTTAATGTAACTAATAAATGTAACTAAATGTAACTCAGTGTAATGTAACTAAATGTAACTACTCCTTAATGTTAAATAACTGAATTTCTGACTGATTCTAGTTCCAAACATTACAGTTAGACAGAAAAAACATGTTTGTTTCTCTGTTCTAACATAAATCCTTTTCATTTGTCAGGTTATTAAACCCACAGACCTTTTGTGCTCTCACCACACAAAGTGATGTGGAGGGCCACATTTGGCCCCCGGGCCTCAAGTTTGACACATGTGATATAAGTAATTAGTTTTTGTGAAAAGCAGTTGGTTTGTAAATCGGGTGACGATCGTTTTAAAGCTCTGAAAGACTTTAGAAAAGAGAACAAATGGTTGACTTTATCATTACTGGTGATCCGACATTGTGAGCTGGTTAACAAATGAAAGATGTGAAGCTCCAGCTCTGAATGTCTCCGTCCAGATGAAGTAGTCTATTGCTTTACCTCCATTGATGATGGTGGAGGTACAGACGCATTATGAATGTGTTCTACAGTATTTCATTCAGTCTGGAAGATGATGAAGAGTTGTCCTGATGTCTGTCAGTAGGAGGACACGATAGTGTCACGTCAGCACCATTAAGTTATTTATCAGTTAATGATTGGTCTTTGCTGTTTTGTCCACCAGCCTGAACATCTGAGTGTTTCCTTTTACGTCATGCTGAAACAGTACTTCAACACCTTCCACAGGTTCTGGAATATGAACGGGAGTTCATGTGCACAAAGTGTCATCACGTGTTCACGGTTCAGGCCGACTTCGATCAGTTCTGTACTTTTGCTCGACTGGCTTGTCCTAAACCTGATGGATGTAACTCCATCAAGTTCAGCTGTTTGTCTGGAGGATCCGACCCAGCAGCCTGCAGAGACTACCAGGAGATCAAGTTACAAGAGCAAGTAAGCACTTAACAGAGAAATAGTTCCCCCGTACTCTGGATTTAATGATTTCCAGCTGATTTTCAAACACTAGATTGTATGACAGTCGTTGTAAATGTTGCCCTCCTGCCCCAGGTGCAGAGGCTGTCCGTGGGCAGTATTCCTCGCTCTGTGGTGGTGGTCCTGGAGGATGACCTGGTTGACAGTTGTAAATCTGGTAAGAGCTGTAAATAGTAGATAGATCAGATTGCTTCATGTTCAATCCAGAGATCAGCAGACAGGACAGGACGGGGGCCACAGGGAATTTATGTCTGACAGATTTGGGCAGCTCACACTTGTACAGAGACTGTTCCGTCATGGTTTGGGGAGAAAGAGTAGTAATTACAGGCATCGGAGATGGAGAAGGTGATTGGTTGGAGGTTTGACCCCTGGACCCAGAGAGCTTCTGTGGAACACTCTAGAACTGTTGTTGTTGCAACTGTGAAAAGAAAATCCAGACGTTTGTGTCAAACATGGAGGTTAGCCCTGGTTATATATTTGTTATTTCTCAATGTTTGTGTTGTATTAGAGAAGGAAACCACTGTTCAAATGTTTGAGGTGTCACTAAAGCAAAACATATTAGCATCAAAGTCACTGTTCAGCTTGACACTTTTTTTCCTTCATTGTTGGTCAAGAACTTTTGATGCTTTTGGTGAAACCAGCCTGTTTTACTACAATTATTCAAGAACAGAAAGAGATGAAAGAAGAGATTGTACTCTGTCTTTGGTCATTTCAGCATTTACATAGTCGTAGAACAAAACTCTGTTGGTCTGGAAAGATTGGTCAAAATGCTCTAAACCACTGGCCAGGTGGGGCTTGTTGCTGTGGAAACGGCTGGCAGAGAGTCAGTCATGCTGTTAGTGGTTGTCAAGCATCAGTCAGTGGATCCATTGTGACCTGTGGGAGTCATGTTAGTAACATGAATGTATAGAGTACAGGAGGGAGAGATGGAGCACATTGCATCATGGGAAGTCCAACCAGGAAGTCAACATAGATGGATTCATTTTTGTGTTCATTGTTTTCCCAACATTTTTTTGCTGAGCCAGCAGCTATGAGAATGTGAAGTCTGTCTGTGTGGCAGTGAGTAAGAAGAGCATCATACAAATTACCTCTATGGAAAAGGACGGTTCTAATCCTGCTCTAAAATCTGAGAGATGGTCTCCAAGTGAACTTGAACTGGGAGGATGTTCAACAGATGAGGGGGTGTGATAGCTGAGGGTTTACCTCCCAGTTTACTTTTTGAGAACTACAGGAGTACCCTGAGATACGAGCTGCTCCACATACAAGTTTTTAGAGATACAAGCCGTCCCTCTGTCAATAGTTTGGTTCAACGTACGAGAAAATCCACCGCTAGTTAGTGGAGGGACACATCAGTGAGACTGCATCTCGTTCTTTACCACATGTTGGCGGAGGGATACAACATCAGTGAGACCGGATCTCGTTGTTGTTCCCAGAGTATAGGTCATGGACGCTCGTGACTTTTGCGTTTCTTTTTTTCCAGGTCTTTTTATTCCATTTTCACATTTTACAATACAAATGTAAGAAAACAGCTCAACAGAACAGAACCCTACCCAACCCCCCATCCCTGCTCCCTATACCCCATATATACACCGGACACTCATACAAATCAACTCTGATCTATAGTCTGAACAGGTGAAAATGACCAACATGTGGTTCTGTGTGACTGTCAGTAACGGTGGACCTGACTGGGTTCTCTAGGGGACGATGTGACGGTGTACGGGGTGATCCTCCAGCGCTGGAAGCCCCTCTGTGACGGTGGTGTGTGTGAGGTGGAGCTGGTCCTCAGGGCCAACAGCATGGAGGTGAACAACCAGCAGACGGCCGCTGCTCTGGTCATGAAGGACGTCCACAAGGAGTTCCAAGAGTTCTGGAGCAACTACAGACATGATCCCATAGCGGGTACGCTAGTAAGATTATACACACAGACACACACGCGCACACACACAATGTGTTTTTCCTTGTATTCTAACACTCTTCCCCCCTCCAGGCAGGAACCAGATCCTGCTGAGCCTGTGCCCACAGGTGTTTGGGATGTACCTGATCAAACTGGCGGTGGCTCTGGTGTTGGCCGGAGGGGTGCAGAGAATAGATTCCTCTGGGACCAAGACCAGAGGTATTTGATTTTTCTGTTTGCAAATCTGTAATCACTGAAAATGGAACCAAGTTTTATCCTTGAAATAAATGTCAGGTCATTTTTAAGACCCTCAAAATCCCACAGACCCAACAAGAATGACGTGCACACTGCTGATTCTGTGAACCTGAGTCGTTAAGGGTTAAAAAAGAACAGTGCTGAGTTTAATTAGTGACGTCATTGATCATGTGGAGAGAATAACGAGAACAGGTGTTAAACAGGTGACCTCAGAGAGCAGGACGATGATGTGGGAGTACAGGGTACAAATGACCCCAAACACACCAGGGGTGGGCAAAGCCATGGATCCAGACAAACAGTAAACAACTAATGGAGTGTCCAGCACAACCCCCAACCTCGACCCCCAGAAAACCTGTGGGCTGACATTAAAAATGTTGTTCATGAGGCAAAACCAAGAAACACAGAGGAATTGTGGGATGTAGAACTATTTATTTATTTTTTCAGTTTATTTTCTTCTTTCCAGACATGTTATCACAACTGATTTTACTTTCATCAGTGTTGGAACAACAGCAACATCAAGGGTTGACGGGTAGAAGCCATTGGCTTGTGAGGTTCCCGCCCCCTAGATCAACAACATCTCTCATTACAGCTCATTGTCAACCAATACATACTTTGCATGTCACAAATCAATTTCAATTATTTGATTCTGGTACATTGTTGTTTTGATCCGTCCATTAGTCCAATAGTCGTGCGTCTTTATCAGTTCTTGAGAAAAGTCCCAGTTTTGTTAATGTTCATTTTGTTATTCCTTTCAAGGGTTGTTTCTGGTCAAATTTATTATTTAATCGCCGTTGTAAAGACTTGCTTTGTGTGGCTGAGTTGATGTTGCTTTCTGTGTCTCCCACACTCCTAATCACCGGCTTCAGCATCACGGTTTCTGGCCTTCACATCCAAACGTTTTCCCCATTTCTCCAGTTGTCCTGGGCTGGAGTTCCTGCTGACCGGTGCAGGAAGTCAGTCGACTCCATGAACCACAGATGAGAAGAGTTATCAGAAACTGGTTATGACACTAAATATTAGTTTAGGATTCACAGCAAAGTTAAGTCTTCAAGCACTTCTTAGTGTTATGCTGTACGTTTGAGTTTTAAAGGAAGACGCCAACACTGCTATTTTTTTAAAACATTTTTTCTTGACTTTCTGTAAAATATTATCATTCAATGACTTTTTCCACTTTTCTTGCTGTGAAATAGAACAAGAAGTGTCCCCAGTGTGTTTGTGTGCATTAAAATAATTATTTGAGGAAATTTGAGGTTTTCTCACATTATTAGACACACTGCTATTATTAGATAACCGTATGTCTTTCCTTAGAAAGTAACTTGTCCAGGTTCTCTAACATACTCAGACTCTTGGTTCTCAGAAAGCCACCATTAGTGGAGCTGTTATGGAAACTGATCAGTGTTTGGTGTGTATTGGTCGTCCTGTGACGTTCTGTGTCATGTGATTCTCTTCAGGTGAGTGTCACCTGCTGCTGGTCGGTGACCCTGGAACAGGGAAGTCTCAGTTCTTGAAGTACGCCGCTAAGATCACGCCTCGCTCTGTCCTCACTGCTGGGATTGGATCCACCAGTGCAGGTCAGACCAGCTGACCATCAGCTGGGCTTGATGGACTTGGTTCATCTCACACTGATTTTCTCACACATTGGTACAGTTTACCCTCATGTTCAGTAGCTGCTGGGATGCAGTGAATGACTGAACACATATTTTGTTGAAGGGCTGACCGTAGCAGCAGTGAAGGACGGGGGTGACTGGCATCTGGAGGCGGGGGCTCTGGTCCTGTCAGACGGGGGCTTGTGCTGCATCGATGAATTCAACAGCATCAAGGAGCACGACCGCATCAGCATCCATGAAGCCATGGAGCAGCAGTCCATCAGCGTGGCCAAGGCGGGGTGGGATCATCACGCGTGAACACAGACATGAACCATGACCAACTCTAGCTTGAGTAGTGATGGTATTTAAATGACCTCAAATGGTGATTAGAATGTCATAAATAGCTTATGAATAATTTAGTGTACAAATAACATTCAGAACCAATTGTGTTCTTAGGTTGAGGACTACCTGTACTAAAAAGCAACAACAAATATGTATAAGAGCAGTCGTAAAGACTAATTAAAAATTGCAGGTTTGTTTTTTCTTTACATTTGTTCTCTGTAATGAGACACAGCAGTGATGATAGGAGATCATTTTAAAAATAGAACCTGGTTTACTGCATGTAGAATAAACACGTAAAGAAGAGGAGAGGTTTGCCACTGCACAAGGGATGAGACGACGTGACTCACACTGCAGGCTTTGTTTGACACTAAAAGGTTCTGTAATGCTCGATATTTCTAATATGAAAAAGAATCACAAGATTGAATCAAATAAAGAACAGCCAAGAACATTTTCCATCCTTTCACACTGTAGCAGACGTCTCTATGGAAACACATGATGAACGTGTGAATGAGGAGCTCAATGAGGAAGTCACCACAGCTGGTCTAGTTTATAGCTACAGTTAATCAGCACTGCTTTATAAAATAATGGTGACGCGTTGGTGACCCGTTGGTGACGCGTTGGTGACACGTTGGTGACCCATTGGTGACCCATGGGTGATGCATTGGTGACCCGTTGGTGACGTGTTGGTGACCCGTTGTGACCCGTTGGTGACGTGTTGGTGACCCATTGGTGACCCATGGGTGATGCATTGGTGACCCGTTGGTGACGTGTTGGTGACCCGTTGTGACCCGTTGGTGACGTGTTGTGACGCGTTGGTGACCCGTTGTGACCCGTTGGTGACGTGTTGTGCAGCCTGACGGCCTGAGGGACACACGCGTTCCAGTGTGTTGGTCCTGACCTGGTGAAGGAGCAGGCTGCTCTGGTTCCTGATGATGGTGCACAGGAGGACTGTCCAGTGTTCCCTTCCATCACCACCAGGAAGTCCAGTTCATGTCACCAGCAGAACCAGTCCACTGGTAGTAAACTGTCCACCTCTCTAGTTCTTAAAGTACTTGATCCCAGTAAAGTGTTGATGCCCTCACCACTGCCAGTGAGTGTTCAGATGGACTCTAACACACACTGATCTGTGTGTTTCCTGTGGATCTACAGTATGGTGTGTAAGCTGAACACCAGAACCACCATCCTGGCAGCCACCAACCCTAAAGGACAGTACGACCCCAGAGAACCCCTGTCCGTCAACGTGGCTCTGGCCAGCCCTCTGCTGAGCCGCTTTGACCTGGTCCTGGTTCTGATGGACACCAAGAACCCAGCGTGGGACCAAGTCGTCTCCTCCTTCATTCTGGAGGACAGAGGTAGTGACCAATAGTGTCAACTTATCTTGTTTCTGCCTGAACCTGAAAAGGGCTTGAAGGGGGGCGCAGGGGAAGCTTTGGGGAGCTGGGCTCTACTGTTTGTGTTTAGTTCACAGCTTTTGTGTTCATAATCTAAATTCTCTTCTGTATAAGGTAAACAGTTGTAGACGTAGGACAGCGTGATCTCTGTAGCTTCTCTACATTTACCTGATCGTCAGCCTGAGCTTCACACTCAGTGCTGCCCTCTACTGCAGCATTACAGGAATGATTTTGAATGTTTTGGTTATGGGTTAATGACTTCTATTGGTATTAAATATATTTTAAAAAATACTGCAAATTTTAGAGTAAAAAAAAAACTTTTTTCGACTTTTGACTTAAATAGCAAGGTATTTTCATTGCAGTAAAAATTATTGCAACCCCAGCAGTGGCTAGGGGTAGCTGTGGCTCAGTAGAGTGTCGTCTACATACCAGATGGTCATTGGTTCGACCCCCAGCCCTGCAGCATGTCAGGTAGTCTGGACATTTACTGAACTCCAAACTGCTCCTATTGGCTGTGAGTGATGGTGTGAATGGTCACCACTGCTTGTGAGGTGGTGTCTGCTATGAATGTATGTGTGTGGTGTTATGAAGTGTTTTAAAGACATTACTACATAAGATACTGCATAAGTACAAAGTCACTGTTTTGTTCTTGTGTAGACATTGTGTTCTGTTTCTTTTGGAATTAGAGGATTACTGGTCGTCTGCTGCTTCAGTAGTTCTTCACATTTAAAGTTTTCAGATGCAAACTCAAAATTGATGAGTAGAAGATAGTGGTAGAAAATCCAGTAAATGAAGTTTGTAAACATTATATATCTAAGTAATTATACAGCAATGTTAAACATTTACAAGAGTGTCTGATTAATTGTCAGATTGTGGTTTTTTTCGTACAGTTTGTGTTGTTTGTCTAAAGTCTGACAAAAGTGACCATTAAACAAAAAGATGAGACGACTGCAGACGTCACGTCTTCAGCTGCGTCTCCACTCTGAGTCAGGGGTCAAATGGAGCCCATCCCAGCTGGCTGGGGGTCACTGGGGGGTACACCCCAGACCCGTCACAACACACACACACACACACACACACACACACACACACACACACACACACACACACACACACACACACACACACACACACACA
Source organism: Antennarius striatus (assembly GCF_040054535.1). Taxonomy (NCBI): domain Eukaryota; kingdom Metazoa; phylum Chordata; class Actinopteri; order Lophiiformes; family Antennariidae; genus Antennarius; species Antennarius striatus. Next base: position 18,844,978 of record NC_090794.1, on the reverse strand, counting down.
CACACACACACACACACACACACACACACACTGGTAACCATTGTGTTAACATGCTGACCAACTACACACAACACAAGCCAGAACGGATCATTTTCTCTGCTGAGACCAAAGTCCATCCTAACGCAACGTCTTCACTACTGCACCAAATGAAGACTTGTGATAATGAACTGGTTTTCTGGTCACACCACAGAGGGTTCAGTCCTTTTGTCCACAACTCATTTGTTCCTTTTTAGCCTTTCAAATGTGGAACTATGCAAATGGTTTGGAATTGATTGATCAACCAATGGATCAAGGCTAAGACTAAATGGTGACGTGCACCCTAGCCCCTAATCCTAACCTTAACCCTAACCCTCCCTAACCCTCTCTACTCCCGTTGAGAACACTTCCGGTTATCAACGGGAGCAGACGTCTTTCTTCTGTCTCCTGTAGTCTCTATCTCTCTAACTCATACCCAGACTGACTCACTTGTTCTCTGCAAAATGACGAAAGGAAGAGGAAAATCGGAGGATACTAAAGACCAGATGGTCTCTATGAAAGAATTAAAGAGTGAGTTAAAGAGCAACTTTGATAAGTTAGGGAGTGACTTTGATAAAAAGTTGGAAGAAAAGCTAAAACCGGTGCTAGACGCCTCTGAAGAAATGAAGGATGACATGAAGAAAATGTAGAAAGATACGGATGAAAAAGACCAAATACACAATTCCAGAGCCACTTTTCAGAGTCACCATTCCAGAGTCACCATTACCAGAGCCTCCATTCCAGAGCCACCATTACCAGAGCCACCATACCAGAGCTACCATTCCAGAGCCACCATTCCAGAGTCAACATTCCAGAGCCTCCATTCCAGAGTCAACATTCCAGAGCCACCATTCAAGAGTCACCATTCTAGAGCCACCATTCCAGAGTCAACATTCCAGAGCCACCATTACCAGAGCTACCATTCCAGAGCCACCATTACCAGAGCCTCCATTCCAGAGCCACCATTACCAGAGACACCATACCAGAGCTACCATACCAGAGCTACCATACCAGAGCCACCATACCATAGCCACCATACCAGAGCCTCCATTCCAGAGCCACCATTCCAGAGCCACCATTCAAGAGTCAACATTCCAGATCCACCATTCCAGAGTCAACATTCCAGAGCCAGCATTCCAGTCACCATTTCAGAGCCACCATTCCAGAGCCACCATTGCCAGAGCCACCATTCCAGAGCCACCATTGCCAGAGCCTCCATTCCAGAGCCACCATTCAAGAGTCAACATTCTAGATCCACCATTCCAGAGTCACCATACCAGAGTCAACATTCCAGAGTCACCATTACCAGAGCCTCCATTCCAGCGCTACCATTCCAGAGCCACCATTCAAGAGTCAACATTCCAGATCCACCATTCCAGAGTCAACATTCCAGAGCCACCATTCCAGTCACCATTTCAGAGCCACCATTCCAAAGCCACTATTACCAGAGCCTCCATTCCAGAGCCACCATTCCAGAGCCTCCATTCCAGAGTCAACATTCCAGAGCCACCATTACCAGAGCCTCCAATCCAGAGCCAGCATTCAAGAGTCAACATTCCAGTTCCACCATTCCAGAGTCAACATTCCAGAGCCACCATTCCAGTCACCATTTCAGAGCCACCATTCGAGAGCCACCATTACCAGAGCCACCATTCCAGAGCCTCCATTCCAGAGCCACTTTTCAGAGTCACTTTTCAGAGTCACCATTCCAGAGCCACCATTTTCAGAGCTTCCATTCCAGAGCTACCATTCCAGAGCCACCATTACCAGAGCCACCATTCCAGAACCAGCATTGCAGAGCAAGCATTCCAGAGTCACCATTACCAGAGCCACCATACCAGAGCTACCATTCCAGAGCCTCCATTCCAGAGCCAGCATTCCAGAGTCAACATTCCAGAGCCTCCATTCCAGAGCCAGCATTCCTGAGTCGCCATTCCAGAGTCACCATTCCAGAGTCACCATTCCAGAGTCACCATTCCAGAGTCACCATTCCAGAGTCACCATTCCATAGTCACCATTCAATAGTCACCATTCCAGAGCCACTATTTTCAGAGCCTCCATTCCAGAGCCATCATTCCAGAGCAACTTTTCAGAGTCACCATTCCAGAGCCTCCATTCCAGAGCCACCATTCCAGACCCACTTTTCAGAGTCACCATTCCAGAGTGACCATTACCAGAGCCAGCATTCCAGAGTCACCATTCCAGAGCTACTTTTCAGAGCCACCATTCCGGAGCCACCATTTCAGAGCCACCATTCCGGAGTCACTATTCCAGAGTCACCATTCCAGAGTCACCTTTCCAGAGTCACCATTCCAGAGCCTCCATTTTCAGAGCCTCCATTCCAGAGCCACCATTCCAGGGCCACTTTTCAGAGTCACCATTCCAGAGCCACAATTCCAGAGTCACCATTTTCAGAGCTTCCATTCCAGAGCCACTTTTCAGAGCCTCCAATTACTAGAGCCACCATTATCGGAGCCAACATTCCGGAGCCACCGTTACTGAGCCACCATTCCAGAGCCACTATTACCAGAGCCACTATTACCAGAGCCACTATTACCAGGTCCAGCATTCAAGAGCCACCATTCCAGAGTCACCATTCCAGAGCCTCCATTCAAGAGCCACCATTCCAGTGTCACCGGTTTTAGAGCCTCCATTCCAGAGCCACCATTCCAGAGCCTCCATTCAAGAGCCACCATTCCAGTGTCACCGTTTTTAGAGCCTCCATTCCAGAGCCAGTTTTCAGAGCCACCATTCCAGAGCCACCATTACCAGAGCCTCCATTCCAGAGCCACCATTACCAGAGCCACAAATACCAGAGCCACCATTCCAGAGCCACCATTCCAGATGTTTAGATGTGGTTGAACATCATAGAACCTGCTTGTTTCCCAGGATCTTTATCTTCAGCGGACTCTCCTCTGGAGGAAGACTAGGGAAACGTCCAGCTGCTCCTGCTCCCTGGTTCTGGCAGTATGGAAGATACTGGAGTCTCTTAAGTCTGTAATGTGTCACGACTGTTTGTCACTGTGTTCATCCATGGGTTATGAACTAATGTTAAATGAAATGTCAGTGCGTCTGACACTACCATGTCTAGTCACAAACTTTCCAGGAAGTCCCTGGTCTTACCTTAAATGTTTGTGACGGTGGAGCCTGAGATAAATGCCGTCCACTCATTTTACTGGGAGCCCTTTCCCTTTAGTGTGTAGTTCACCTGTTAATGTGTTCACATGTTAACCTGTTCACCTGTTAATGTGTGCTCTGTGTTTACGTTGTGTGTTCATAGGCTCTCCATGTTGTATCTGTGTTGTATGTTTATCTGGTCTCTCTCGTCTATTTCTGGTTATCTGTATTTAATTGTTCCCTCTCTTCTGTGGCGTCGTCTGGACTGTGAATGTATGACAATAGATGGTACACGTCATTTCTATATATCATGATAAAATAACATTTATTTCCCTTCAGAGTTAAACGTTCAGTGTGGATGAGGTGTGGGCTGAGTGGCAGTCGATAACGTGTGGAAAAACACGTCTTATCCTCCCTGAGTGTGATTAATTGTGGCGTTTTAATCCATGAATATGTGTGAACCACTAGAGAAGAAAAACCCAGGTTTACCTGTTGGTTTAATCGGAATGTGTTTTTGTCGTCTTTTGGCCGGTGTCTCTGCTGGGATCAAACTGTATTTTCTTGCTGTGGTTGTTCTCCCAGGACAGTGCATTGAGAGCTCCAGCCTGTGGACCATGGAAAAGATGAAGGCTTACTTCAGTGTGGTTAAACACCTGAAGCCACGGCTGTGTGAGGAGGCCAACAGCATCCTGACGCGGTACTACCAGATCCAGAGACAGAGCCATGCCCGACACGCGGCACGCACCACCATCCGCATGCTGGAGAGTCTGAGCAGACTGGCTGAAGGTACATCCTGTGTTCAGCTGGTGTCAGACTCAACAAGAGGACTGACTAATGGTTTTATTGTTAATTAACCACTTAATCAGTGCTTTTAGTCTCGTGAAGTTGAAGGTCTACTCCTTTGCCGTCACATTGGTACACAATAAAAGTGAAGTCAGACACTTATTGCCTCACGAGGAGTCTGACACAGAAAAACAATGTTAAACAGAAAAATACTAGTCCAGTGTTCAAATGACACCCTACTGCTAACTCCAGATGACACTTAAAATGCTGTTTGCCCCACACTCCACACATCAGGTTACTGTGGTGGCATTTTAAAGGAGATTGAGAGAATAATGTATAGAACACTGTATGGCTTACATGATAGAATCCAATGGTCGCTAATAGCAGTGAATGAATGAGAGGCCAAAAGTTCAGGGTGATGAAAAACAAATCTGAGTAGTAAACCATTGATCATACGTTATACCGTATTTTTCGGATTATAAGTCGCAGTTTTTTTCATAGTTTGGCCGGGGGTGCGACTTATAGTCTGGTGCGAGTTATGTGTGAAATTATTAACACATTATTATATCATTTCACATGTTATTTTCACACTAAACCGCAAGAGGGCGCTCTAGAACTGTGTTGATAATTTCAACATTGCCAGTAATTTATAAAAACAACTGAGAAAGGCTGAACAAAAAGGGCACCGAAAAGAAAATCGTATTCTGCAGATTACAAGCTGCAAATAGTGAAATAGAGAAACTTGTAAGGGACTGGTGAAAAGCGGAGGTTACTCTTACTGAAATGAAGAAAACAAAAAAAGCTAATCGCGGGCTAAAAGCTAGGTGGCCGCAATTAGAGGAACGAGTTTGTGCTTGGGTGCTTGAACAACGTGCTGCTGGGAGAGGTTTGTCAGCAGTGCAGTAGTTGCCAAGGAGATGAATATACTGTAAATGACTTTGCGGGAGGACCTTCTTGGTGTTACCGCTTCATGCAAGGCAATCGCCTCTCTATCAGAGCAAGGACAACAATGTCCCAAAAACTGCCAGCAGACTTCCAAGCCAAGGTCGACAGTTTCCGTGAGTTCATTGAAAAGCATGTAAGTGAGCACAACGTGACACCGGATCGTATTATTAACATGGACAAGGTCCCCTCACCTTTGACATCCCCATGGGCCCAAGTGTTGCAGAGAAAGGGCAAAAAAGTGTGAATATAGTTACAACTGGTCCTGAGAAATCACACTTCTCAGTGGTGCTGGCATGTTGTGGAGATGGATCAAAATTGCCACAATGGTCATTTTCAAACAAAACACCATGCCAAAAACCCAATCCTCCTCAGTTACAGTCGCCGTGAATGACAAAGGGTGGATGGATCAAGACATGCTGAACTTATGGCTTACAAAGTGCTACACTAAGCCACCGGATGGCGTCTTTAGAGCACGCAAAGCTCTGCTTGTGATGGATAGCATGAGAGCGCACATCACGCCACAGTTCAAAAATAAATTAAAAGTTTTCAACTCCATACCTGCCATCATCCCTGGAGGCTTTAAGGCAGTCTTGTGTAACCTGTGGGAGCAGTGGATGATGGATGGAGAGCACAGCTTCACGGCAACCGGGAGAATGCGCCATGCAACTTTCCTGGAAGTCATTGAATGGATCAACAAAGCATGGGCTTCAGTGACAACCGAAACCATCCTGTCGGGATTCAGAAAGGCTGGAAAAATTGGAACTGCAACTGACGATGAGTGACGTAAGTGACGTAGAAGAGGAAGCGGCGCACCGTCTTCCTCCCGAGTTGGGGGAGTTGTTTAAAAGTGACACCGAGGATGAAGATTTCATTGGATTTAGTGATTTGGAGTGAAACTGATAGTTTGTTAAACTTGTTAGCATGTTCTTTATGCTAGAGTTATCTGAATAACTCTTAATATGTTACGTCGTTACTGACATTACCAGGCATGTCAGTCATGTAACAGTAGTATACAGTACACTCATTCAGCCTGTTGTTCTCTATTTTATTTTAATTTTAAATTGCCTTTCAAGATGACATGTATGTTTTTGGTGTTCGATTTTATCAAATAAATTTCCTCCAAAAATGCGACTTATACTCCGGTACGACTTATATATGTTTGTTCCTCCTTAATTATGCATTTTTTGGCTGGTGCGACTTATAATCCTGAGCGACTTATAGTCCGAAAAATACGGTACATGTGTTACATCATACATAATAATGTGAATGTCGTCTAACGTCGTCTAGTAGAGCAGAAAATTCTTCATTTCAGACAAAGACAAAAATTAAACCCATCCAGTTTTGGATAAAAATGATTTAATTAATTTGTTAACTTGTTAACTTAGTCCACCATGTCCTACATAACGCCCCCCCCCCACCTTTAGTAGTAAATATAACTGATCAGACATCTTCAGACAACTGATCAGCTGGGTTGGCAGTTCTCACTCAATTTTTATTTCACTGTGAAATTAAATCTGTAAACTTCGCTGTGTTGAGTCTGACCTCAGATTCATCTCTAAACGAGCAGCGTGTCTGGAGCTTCTTAGTCATCAGGGTCACCAGGGTCATCGGGGTCATCAGGGTCACCAGGGTCATCCTGGACCTCTGCTGAACAAAGTCACCTGGATTCTGGAAAAAGCATGAAGATGTTTTTTCTTAACTTCTGAGTTGCGAGTGAAGTTCCAGCGTCACCTCTGGGCTGAAGGCCCCCCCTGCAGGACACTGACAGTCATCTGATGGTCATCAGGGAACAAAACTATCCTGTGATGGAATAACCTGCTGATTCAGCGTACGGTAGTCAGGTAGTCAGCTGAGTCAGATCCAGATGGGGGTCAGGTGGTGTTTATCAGTCCTGTGTGACTTTGGTTCTGGTCTTCAGTCCGTGTTGAGACGTGATGATGATGTCTTTACACGGAACAACAAACAATATAACTGTGTTTTCCTTTCTAGCACACGCCAAACTCATGTTCAGAGAGACCGTGACCATAGAGGATGCAGTCATGGCTGTCTCTGTCATGGAGTGTTCTATGCAGGTAGGAGAAGACTGCATCTGTTAACATGAACACTGATCACATTATTGATTAATCACTGAGCACTGAACGTTTCATAGTGATGTTTAACCAGGATGTCCCTCACACACCACACCTGTGTGTTAAGTGTTGCTCATCATTCTACAGGTACATGATTGTCTTCTGATGTGTGACATGCTAGAGCTCATGTCAAGTGGTAGGAAGAGGGATGGGGGAGACCCTATGGATTCTCTGACATAAACTTCACTCTCTCCAGACTTGGTGTCATTCATTAAAGCATCCGAGTCGGTTCATTAATAATTAATGCTCTCAAATGAAAGATGCAGTATTTCTCCATGATTTGTCAAACTAGCAGAAGCTGCTGTCAGAGCTGGAGATGCAGGGGGGGTCTGTGTGGACCTGGACAGTCTACACTTCACTCAGCAGACTGACAGTCTGTCACAATATGACGAGACTTTAGAGACTTTTCTCTGCTCAGCCGGTCACTACATTCAGGTGATATCCTGTTTAGGGTGATAGGTTGATGGACTCGCACCAAATGTGGTGGGTCTTTCCCACATGAAGATCATCAAGTCCAGGAATCGTTTCAGAATGTCTAGTGATCGTTTGCACATTTGCACGAGGCTGTCAGCTGCTGTCTGAAGGATGCATCTCTGGCTGAGTCCATTCAGTGCAGGTCATCAGAGTAAAGTCAGGACACGACAAGAAAATATCCAGTTAATTGTTTTGTGTTGTGCAATATGGATCTAAGTGGTTATGTGAGGTACATCAACATACATTGTACATATAAAGAATCCTCAATATATCTATAGATTTTTCTTTTTGCAGTATGTTGAACATTTTGATTTGGTGATTTTATAAGTAGCTTCTATGTTAAAAAGTGTGATCACCCCGGTCTACCTCATCATCACAGGAGACATGAATCAGGCCTTCATGGTCAAGTAGCTCCTGAGAAACACTCTAGACTAGACTAGTGGAGGTCTCTGCTTTGGTCCCAGGAGTCTAAATTTGAGAACTTTGGCTCCGCCCACTGTGTCTCTTAAATGCATTAAAGGTGTAAAAATGGTTTCTACATACATGGTTCTCACCATGAAGGATGACCTAACATAAACCAATCAACATGATTGGGTTTATGATGTCATGATTTCAAATGACTCTCCCAGAGTTCTTTAACATTATGCCAAGAGAGGGCAGAGCAGTAATAAAGGACATGGTGACAATTATGAAGAATCCAAAATAGGAACCATGAAAAAAATGAATGTACTCCCTGATGATGTCACAACCTTGTTGGAACGTAGTGACCGACCACCGACCACCAACCACCCGCCCCTTCATGAATCTGTACCATCCAGGTTGTACTGAACTCTGGGCCCGTTGCAGGTGTGAGCTGGTGAGTGTTTAAAGGTGGTCAAACAGGAGGTTTACACGTGACTACGATCCCTGGGGGATCCTACACGATGTTTGTGGGACTCCAGAGGGACACACACCTGTGCTGCTTTGTAGTAGCATGTTGTTAGCTGCTCTCTCAATCCGATGTATTTGTTTGGCAGAAACCTTCCTCATCTTGCCTTTACCCGCTCTGAATCAGCCACAAATCTACCAGCAGTGTGATGATCACACTGAAGTTCTCATCAGATATCGAAGGTTTTCATACTTTGTCCAAGGCTTTCAACTATTTCACACTTTTCAGCAGCAGAGTTATTTTTTTCTTTCCCATTCTGCTTGAAGATGGTGGTCTGGTTAAAGGAGCAGGAAGGTCAAAGGAACCCGGGGTATTATTTTGAAGTATAACTCTACAGTTATAACTGTACAACTCAACAGTTATAACTGTACAACTCGACAGTTATAACTGTACAACTACAGTTATAACTATATATACTGTACAGTTATAACTGTATAACTCTACAGTTATAACTGTATAACTCTACAGTTATAACTGTATAACTCGACAGTTATAACTGTATATACTGTACAGTTATAACTGTAGGGAACAAGATGACGTCTGATCCGAGACGCTGGATTCGGAGCCAGACTGGTTTTGAAAAGACCTTGATGTGGGATGGCATGATAAAAAATAAATGATCAAGTACATTAGAGCCTCGTTTATCTCACCCACTCACATTAAAAGTCACCAATTCTCACGAGTCACACGTTTATCATCTTCAGTTTGCTTGAATACACTCATTTGCTTCATTTAATCACTCTTTTATTCACTATAAAGGTATAATTATTGAAAAATGTTTTCCCAGCGCTCTTCTTCCAGAAATAACAGATCAGTGAGTCAGAAATGTTTAATCTTCCTTGATACTGATTAATCAATGTACAATATCTTAAAAAAATCTTTGTCACTCTTTGTGGAGTCGTAAAACCAAACTCCAATATTTACATGTATACAAATGTAAATTTGGTATATATTGTAAATATATACAATATTTACATTTATTTTCCTTACACTAGATAAAAATGCTGTGTGTGTGTGTGTGTGTGTATGACTGTGTGTGTGTGTGTGTGTGTGTGTGTGTGTGTGTATGACTGTGTGTGTGTGTGTGCGCGCGCATGCACACGCACACTTGTGTGTCAAGAAAGTTTTTTACAGGTATATATACAAGTGAGTTAAAGATATGAGTATAATAACCTGCCTTGTCCTGCTAACGGGGGCGTGCTCTGGTCCCGTAGTGATGGTGCTCACAGTGTCACTAGTGACACCCCTGTATGTGCAGCAAACTCACTGCAGTAACAGCATGTCTTCTACGACGTGCACAAGTCCAAAGCACTGAATGTTTATGAAACTGTTAGACGACGTTAATGTACATACCGACGACGTGACGTGATGATGTGACGGGATGATATGACGTGATGATGTGACGTGATGACATGACGTGATGATGTGACGTCATGATGTGATGTGATGACGTGATGACGTGACGTGACGTGATGACGTGACGTGATGATGTGACGTGATGATCTGACATGGTGACGTGACGTGATGACGTGACAACGTGACGTGATGATGTGACGTGATGATGTGACGTGATGACGTGATGATGTGATGTGATGACGTGACGTGATGACGTGACGTGATGATGTGACGTGATGACGTGATGTGATGACGTGACGTAATGACGTGACGTGATGACGTGACGTGATGACGTGATGTGATGATGTGACGTGATGACGTGACGTGATGACGTGACGTGATGATGTGACGTGACGTGATGACGTGACGTGATGACGTGACGTGATGATGTGACGTGATGACGTGACGTGATGACCTGACTTGATGACATGACGTGATGACGTGACGTGATGACGTGATGACGTGACGTGATGACGTGATGACGTGATGACGTGATGACGTGACGTGATGACCTGACGTGATGACATGACGTGATGACGTGACGTGATGACGTGACGTGATGACGTGACGTGATGACGTGAAGTGATGACGTGATGACGTGATGTTAGGGTCAGGTGATCACGTCATCACGTGATCACGTGATGTGATGATGTGACGTGACGTGATGACGTGACGTGATGACGTTACGACGTGACGTGATGACGTGACGTGATGACGTGATGTGATGACGTGACGTGATGATGTGGCGTGATGATGTGACGTGACGTGATGACGTGACGTGATGATGTGATGTGATGACGTGACGTGACATGATGACGTGACGTGATGATGTGACGTGATGTGATGACGTGACGTGATGATGTGACGTGACGTGATGACGTGACGTGATGATGTGATGACGTGATGTTAGGGTCAGGTGATCACGTCATCACGTGATCACGTGATGTGATGATGTGACGTGACGTGATGACGTGACGTGATGACGTTACGACGTGACGTGATGACGTTACGACGTGACGTGATGACGTGACGTGATGACGTGATGTGATGACGTGACGTGATGATGTGGCGTGATGATGTGACGTGACGTGATGACGTGACGTGATGATGTGACGTGATGATGTGATGTGATGACGTGACGTGACATGATGACGTGACGTGATGATGTGACGTGATGTGATGACGTGACGTGATGATGTGACGTGACGTGATGACGTGACGTGATGATGTGATGACGTGATGTTAGGGTCAGGTGATCACGTCATCACGTGATCACGTGATGTGATGATGTGACGTGACGTGATGACGTGACGTGATGACGTTACGACGTGACGTGATGACGTGACGTGATGACGTGATGTGATGACGTGACGTGATGATGTGGCGTGATGATGTGACGTGACGTGATGACGTGACGTGATGATGTGACGTGATGATGTGATGTGATGACGTGACGTGACATGATGACGTGACGTGATGATGTGACGTGATGTGATGACGTGACGTGATGATGTGACGTGACGTGATGACGTGACGTGATGATGTGACGTGATGACGTGACGTGATGACGTGATGTGATGACGTGACGTGATGACGTGACGTGATGACGTGACGGGATGATGTGACGTGATGTGACGTGATGACGTGATGACGTGATGTGATGACGTGACGTGACGTGATGACGTGACGTGATGATGTGACGTGATGATGTGACTTGATGACGTGATGTGATGACGTGACTTGATGATGTGACGTGATGACGTGACGTGATGACGTGATGTGACGTGATGACGTGACGTGATGACGTGATGTGATGACGTGATGTGGTGACGTGATGTGGTGACGTGACGTGATGACGTGACGTGATGACGTGACGTGATGACGTGACGTGATGACGTGACGTGATGTGGTGACGTGATGACATGACGTGACGTGACGTGATGACGTGACGTGATGACGTGACGTGATGACGTGACGTGATGACGTGACGTGATGATGTGATGTGACGTGATGACGTGACGTGATGACGTGATGTGATGACGTGATGTGGTGACGTGACGTGATGACGTGACGTGATGATGTGACGTGATGATGTGATGTGACGTGATGACGTGACGTGATGACGTGATGTGATGACGTGACGTGATGACGTGACGTGATGACGTGACGTGATGATGTGACGTGATGACGTGACGTGATGACGTGATGTGACGTGATGACGTGACGTGATGACGTGATGTGATGACGTGATGTGGTGACGTGACGTGATGACGTGACGTGATGACGTGACGTGATGACGTGACGTGATGACGTGACGTGATGTGGTGACGTGATGACATGACGTGACGTGACGTGATGACGTGACGTGATGACGTGACGTGATGACGTGACGTGATGACGTGACGTGATGACGTGACGTGATGACGTGACGTTACGATGTGACGTGATGACGTGATGTGATGTGATGACGTGATGTGATGACGTGACGTGACGTATTGACGTGACGTGATGACGTGATGTGATGTGATGACGTGATGTGATGACGTGACGTGACGGGGGCGCTGTGGTGGCCCTGCTGTCATTTTGTACGCTGCTGTCCCGTTTCAGGGCGGTGCTCTGTTGGGAGACGTTAACGCATTGCTAACCTCGTTCCCTGCTGACCCGGTGCAGCAGTATCAAAGTCAGTGTCAGGTTCTACTGGAAGGACTCAACCTGCCAATGCTGCTGGAGAAAGAGATGAGGAGACTGTCTCGGTGAGTGTCCTACTGTTTTCCACGTGTTGGTGTACTTCCCTCATATTTCAGAAGTCAAGCAATGTGATCGTTGTTTCAATAGCAATTGATATTAATGAGTTTGTGTTTATCCCGCCCACTGGGATAAACACATTCCTCTGAGCTGAACGTGTTCCGTGGAGGTGGAAATGCCAAATGGGATGATTGACTGTTTTACTGGGATGTGGTATTGTGAATGACCAGTTCTCAATGAAAACTGAGGAACTGGAGTGAAAGATACCATCAACAACTGATATGAGACCCACCAGCTCCCTTTGTTTATAACCAACAATGATAAATGACATATGTTGTATATTACTTACATAATCACACGAACTTGGTTGCTATGATTGAAGTGAATTTCCATAATAACAGTGATGTAAATCCAGAGTGCTGTAGCATTGAACAACTGGCCACAGGACTTTATCTGTGCTTTATTTGTTCATAGATTAGAGAGCAAACGCTCTGACGGCTCACCAACAGCTCACCGACCTGGAGAGGAGGCTGTCACCACTAAACACTGTCCTGACAGCACCAGTAACCACAGTGGTGATGGCCTGAACTGGTTCTACTCCTGCAGTCCTTCACTGCCACCGGATAAGATTGAGTCGCCTGTAATGACATCAACCCAAGAAAGCCTCCAGAGGAAATCAGCATCCACTTGGTCAGAAATGTCTCCAGTATCCAAACCATCAAACGACCAGAATGAAGATGGCTGTCTAAATCCAAGAACTGGAACAATGAGCTCTGCTGCAGAAGAACTTGACATAATGAAGAAAAAGGAGAACATGGACTATAAAAACTGTATTACCAAAGAGGAATCTAATCAGCCTGGGATACAGAAAGATAAAGAGTCTTTTGGATGTGTGTTTCAGAAAGTTTCCAAAAAGCTTAGAGACAGGAGACTTAGGGAGTTGGAGATGAGACACCAGCATGATGATGAAGAGGTGCACAGCGCAAGACCAGTGTCTAAAAGTAGTTGTAGTACAAATGTGACTGAAATTACCACTGCAGAATCTCAGGCAAGCAGCTCATTGTTATCAGGCAAGATGAATGTGTCAATGAACACACTTGATAACTTGTCCTCTAGCAAAAAAAGTGTATTTACAAAGGACATCAGTACTGTGCTTGAGGAAGCTGTGGGAGCTGAGGCAGAAATAAGCAAAGCATTAGATGAGAAGCTGTCAGGCTTTAAATTCAAAGCTAAGAAGATGAAACCTTTGGTCCCCAATGATAACCTTAAAGTAGCCTTTGAAACTGACTACAACCCAGACGGCAACAAAGAGAGCAGAACGAGTGAACCTGGTCACGACTGGCATGAGGACGCACATAGGAGTGAACAGAACCAGACTCTTTCTAAAGGTGGACGCAAGAGAACCCTTGAGAATCGTGTCCTAGAGGGAGGAGATTTTGATTTCATGTCGGACGAACTAGATTCAGCTGATTTTACTTCTGGAAGGGAAGTGCTAAGAAAAATTGTATGTAGAAAGAGAATAAAGGGAAATGACAAAACAGAAGTGATGTGTCAGCCAGAGAGACCAAAAGTTAACACTGATGATGAGACTAAAACACAGAGCTCTACTTTAAAACCACCCAAACAAAATCACACCAAGTCCACTGTGACCATGTCAACCTTGGCAAAACTCTCCAGGTTCTCATTTACCTGCACAGATGAACCCATGGTTGAAGTTCAAACAAATATGTTACCTCCTACTAGAGAGGACCAAAGTCCCCACATGAAAGCCTGTGATTGGTCAGGAGAGAATTATAAAGACAAGACAACCTACTCTGTAAACAGTCGGTCAGGAGAGAACGTCCATCGCTACAAACTCAAGGACGAAGTAATCCTCCCACCACCAAGATGTCCAACGTCCACATGTGGAGACACTGAGAGACAGCCTACAGCTTCTGTAGACCCTATGAACAGGATTACACCACAGAATGATCCAACTGGCAGTCTTCTGAAGAGAAAATGTTTTGAGCTGGTCCATCCAACCAGTAGGGTTGGCACCTCCAAGGGTCCCTCCTCTGGACTCTCTCTGTTTGACTTGGGTCATGATGTTCTTGATACCAACTGGGACCAAGAGCTCTCCAAGTCAAAATCTGAGTCCACATGAACATTGTGTCGTCTGCATAAAACAGCATTCACATACTGTTGTATGGGCTGCATCCATAGGAAGGAAGGACCCACATTCTAATTGATGGTATCTGTAGCTAAATGAATGAAGTATTGAAATTATTTAAACTGTGGGTCTCGGCAGTTGGAACTTAACCAGTGACTTTATGTTGGCAGAATTACAGTTAACTCTCTATTCAGTTTATCAATGATGTGTTAATATTTAACAGACAACGTTTAAGAAATGCCAACAGGTCCTTTGATTGAATTTCCTCTGAAGAGTTTGAGAACACAATAAGGGTCAAGATGAAGTGTTTAAATGTTTTCTTTTTTCTTTGCAGACACAAAATATTAATAGGTGTTTATTCTTTGCTGTGTCCATTATTGTAGTTGCACCTCACCACCACAACCCCCGATTTAAGATCAAAGTCACTGTCTACTGTCTCATGCTGTCATCTCACATCTCTTTTATGTCTGTTGGACTGTTGGAATCTCTAATGTACAGCCATGGCCACAAGGTTTGAGGATGACACAAGTATTGGTTTTCACAAAATTTGCTGCTTCAGTGTTTTTACACCCCGCTTCAAAGCGGTGATGTATTGTAATGTCAGTGTTGGTGTGTTTGTCCGTTAGTCCACCAAATGTCTCCACAACCGTTCAGACAGAAAGATGAAACAAAAGCACATGACTCAGGCAGCGAAGGGGATGAAAATGAGGTGATGACCTTGACCTTGAGAAAACTAGGTTAAGGTCAAATTTCAACTTTTGTACACTCAGGAAACGGATAAGATAGAAAGACGAGGGAGAAGGCCAGTGTGAGTGAGACCATAGATCAAAGCTAGTGCTTTGATCAATGACAGGTCAGAGCACTAGCTTTGATGTTTGACCTATGCAAGTAGGTCAGGGTAAATTTTTTGGATTCGGGGGTGTCGTGGGATGTTGCAGTCTGTGACTGTATTGGTTCTAGTTTCATATATTTTTGTCAGATGTTACTAAAACATACTGAAGTATAATTACAATCATTTCAGGGTCAAGGGCTTTTATTACAACAAATGTCACATATCAAACTCTTTTTATATAATTTTTATGTAATTATCACACAGATGTTTGTGGAATTTCAGTTGAACATTTTATGATGAAATAAGCAGTTTGTCAGGACTGGTCAGTAAATGTTAATGAGCTCTCCGTCCCTCTGTGTTTGCAAATGGGAAAGAAATGAGTGGAGACGACAATGGATGATTATGACAGGAGATAATAAGGGTTGTCTCTTAACAATTGTCACGTAGGATTAGAGATTGCTGCCTAACGGTGGGGCTGAGACGACGCAGCCTGATGTGCTTCAGTGAAACGTGGTTAGGATCCCGTATGGAGACGTTTCCATTGAGGGCTGTAGATTTTGTGCTGACAGGATGGTACCGGGGAGGTCAAACCAAACGGAGAGGTTGTGTCTTGTTCTCGTAAATTACATTGAACTGTTGGCTCTTGGGGGCCATCCTGATTTTTTCTGTGCGCTACGTGACGGTGAGGAGGAAAAGTGGAAGCTAGGACACTGAAAACCCTACGTACACATTCTCTATTATGAGTTCTTTTTAAAGATTAAAGATTAAACACACTTAATTGTCCACACAAACGGGGAAATTGAGGTGAGCTGGAGCCCCCACTGTCAGCTCACACTCCGAAGATGTCCGGCGGGAACGGGATTTGAACCACCGATGGCTGGGTGATTTCTGGTCCTAAGACGTTTGCTCTACCGCTGAGCACTATAATGAAAAGCAATTCCCCCTGAGGGATCAATGAAGTATCTATCAATAAGGTATCAATATAGCATTTTACTCATACTCATAAGGAACTGTAAATACATTAAAAGTGTGTGTGTGTGTGTGTGTGTGTGTGTGTGTGTGTGTGTGTGTGTGTGTGTGTGTGTGTGTGTCTTTGTTACGACACTGATAAGTGGACATGGGCACAAGCAGGTACCAAATACAAGCTGACTTCACTCATTTACTTTACTCGTGCTCATTTTGTAAATATGTTCATATTACATACAGTTGCTAATGAGCGTGAATGACGTATGTGATATGTGTGTGTTTGTGTGCTCATTGCCACACACTGCTACCTCACCGCTGGACAGGAACGTCACCTCAGGGATGACCATGCCCTTATCCAGGGAGAGTGGGTGTTCTCACCCAGACGGGGGGATATGTCCATTACTGTCATTACGACGGGTGCTAATCTGAAGTCAACCGTGTTTTTGGACTCTGGGACAACATTCAGTTATACAGTCGACACAGGACCTGTTCTCCAGAATCTAGGAGTTGGTAGGGTTAGGGAGGACCACGGTACATGTAGAGACCCCTTTGGAGTCTCTCTCACGAGGAAGGAGTGTCTTAGTGTCTTTTGTGCATCTATTCACTCTATATATTTCTGCACGCTTTTGTGTACCATAATTTACCCACGGTTATGTTTTGGGAGTTTGTGAGGAGAATAGAGGAGAGCGTGGCGTTTACGTACGTATTTTGTTTGTTTCTTTTTCATATACGTGTGTCTTCACTTTCAGTGAGTGACGGTTACATCTCAGTTGCATTCGATAGTTTGTGGGGCTTTTGCGGAGATTAGGAGGCACTATGGTTGCCCTGAGATGGGCAACTGCAGAGTAAAAAGCCACAGATGAAGAAGCTCACTCTCCAGCATGGGATCAAGCTAACCCTGCCCCCCAGACGCTCGGTGTGTGTGTGTGTGTGTGTGGGGGGGGTAGCGGTGGGAGAGCAGGTCGGTTACGACAGCGTAAAGGCACGCTCCCCAATGAACAAAGGGATAGTCATTTTTCTCCATGAAATTGCACCAGGTAGTTGTGAGGGGGGGTGATTAAGGACACTCACCCCCGTCCTCCCCCTGGATAACCCGGTTAAAACAGTGATCATATCGAACACACCGCTGTACCTCAGCCACGAGGTCCTGGAGAAGGAGCTGTCGCGACACGGTCGGCTCCTGGGTCAATGAAGAGCTGAACATCACGCTCACGTTTAAAACTGGTTACTATGACTACGCGGTTTGTCACCAGTGAGGGCATGAAATGTTTCCGGTGTGGATGGGAGGGACATCTCATGCGTCACTATCCAAAGGGAGAGGATGAGCGCTGGCCGTCGGCCGCCGCGGGGCGGGGGGGTTGCGACCGCAGGGGGCCGGTGGCCGATGCCGCTATGCAGCCGGCGGCTGCGGTTGCAGCGGAGCCGGTGGTTGCAGCTTCTTAAGCGGCTGATGGCGACGTCCAGTGCAGCGGCCTGGGCTCTGAGGCCTTTTGGGTTTCCGACTCCATTCCCTGCTGGGTCACCGGCTGCCAACCTGGAGTCACCTGTGTATAACGCGCATTACACAGGTGACTGCGCAAAGGTTAAACAGCTGGGGGCCGCAATCCCTGTGGAGGCTCTAGTACTGTGGTCGTGATTTCACAATCGCAGCCCTGTGGGGTTACCGCTCCACCCCCGTGGAATCACCAGCCATCAACCCAGAGGTCACAGGTGAGACACAAAGGTTAAACAGTCTCCGGTCATCAACCCGAAGCCACAGAATAACACGCAGGACATTGATAACAGTAGAAAGGATGGACAGTGATTTGGTGGAGGCTGGGGGGGCCAGAGAGACAGCCGCCAGGATAAGTCTCAGATGGGGAAGGAAGAAGAGGATGAAATTGTGATAGACGAGGAATTATTAAAGATAGCTCCTAAAAGAAAACACACAAGAATGAATAAAACGAAGAAAATTGCTAAAGAAACACCGGAGACGCCTCCTGATAGCAGCAGCTCTGAGAACAAAAATGACATCAGTCTGAAAGAGGCCATAACAGAAAAATATGATTCGCAAAAGATAAAAAAAATTCCTGCAAGACACAAAAGGTTTGAGGGCAAAGTAGAAAATTTCATTCAACATGTTTCTGGATAGCGTCAGCTTTTATATGAGAAGTAAAACAAGAAGTGGTGAACCAGTTGTTACAGTTTTTACATTGAAGAAACTAATGACAAGTAAAAGGAATGATTGTGGAGATTGAATTTTGTCTGCTTTTTAAATCCTGTATTTTTTTAGTGTAGTTTGATAAATGAACACACAGTACTATTGAAAATCCTCTACGTAAATCTCTTTACGTGAATCTCTTGGATTTTGTGTCAACTCGATTATCCTGTAATTAGGCTTCTATGAAAAAACATGATTTTACAAATCAATCAAATCTTTCTCAGTGTCCCCTGCTTCTTCTTTGTAACCCCAACTGGTCAAGGCAGAAAACCATCCTCCAGGAGTCGGGTCTGTTCAAGATTTCTGCCTGTTAAAAGGAAGTTTTTCCTCGCCCCTGTTTGCTCCAGGAGAATCCTGTTGGGTTACTGTAAATAGGCTTGAGAGCCTCTTTAGACCAGCTGTGTGTAAAGTGTCGTGAGATGACTTCTGTTATGATTTGGTGAATTGATGCAGGTCCAGTCAAAGAAACTCTTGATAGATTTTATCCTCACGGGTTTAGTCTCCACAAATTTGAAGTTGGAATTTGAGGTTATTATTAAAACGAAAAGGGAGAAATGAGACCCTGCCCAGAGGAAGCCCAGGGCCCACGTCTGGAGCCAGGTCTGGATGGGGGGCCCGTCAGCGAGCGGTGGCCGGGTCTGCCACAGGGCCCGGCCAGGCTCAGCCCGAAAAGGCAAAGTGGGTTTTCCCCACCTCTGTGGACCCACCACCCGCAGAGCAGACCGATGGGGTTGGGGGCGCTGCCATATCGGTGGCAGTGACGACAGGGGGTCACGACGGACCAGACCCGGGGGGCAAAAGCTGGCTTTGGGGATGTGGAATGTCACCTCACCGGGGGGGGGGTAAGGAACCAGAGCTTGTGTTGGAGGTGGGGCAGTACCAGTTGGGTCTGGGGGGGCTTACCTCCACGCATAGCCTCGGTTCTGGATCCAAACAATAAGGGTTTGTTTAAACTTTATTCTCCATATAAAAGCCAACATAAGACAAGAGATAAGAAACAAATCATTCTAAACAATTCCCCAATTATTTATTCTAATCAATGTTTCACCCACAGTATGCTGGCGCCATGTCCGGGATGCACCCCGCCTCTTGCCTGTAGCCATAGGACTAATTGATGAAGAGGTTAAGCAGTGACATTCATTCTCCTTCAACCTCATATTTCAGCACTCCGAGACAAAACCCTCTAAATCTCACTGCAGGACTATTCTTTCAGTTCTTGAAATTGGGCTAAAGGCTAGGTTACCAGTTGTTCTTGGGTTAACTTTATACCATTGTCACTGACATTTGTTGAATCCCCCAAATGGAGAGTGAGTTTCCACATGAAGTTAGTTGGACAGTGTAGTACCGAGTCCAAGTTAACTGCATGACTAAAGGGTGTCGAAGATGCTGCATAACTACAAAATGAATATCTGATTACAGTCCAGAAAGTTGAGTTTTCAGTTGCTGTTTATTTTTCTGAGGCAACACTGGTTCTCTTCTTGTCCTTCATCTTAGATATAATCAGGTAGAACATTTCCATTATGTTGAGCATCACAGAGAGACCAGCCATTGCCAACATGAAGATAATAAAGACAGATTTTTCTGTAGCGCGACTTATAAAGCACTCTATTGGTGCTGGACAGGGGTATTCAGAAAATGTAATCTTGCTAGGCATCAGTATGAAGCCATAGAGATAGTACTGGCCTACAATGAAGGCCACTTCCAGCAGGACCTTGAACAGCAGCTGCATCATGTAGCTGAACAGCAGGACCCCCTTGACCTGCACTCTGCCTTGTTCATTTGAATACTTGGGAGCTTTGATTGGTCCGTGTCTGATGAACTTCAGCTCTACACGCCGCCTCAGTTTGTTTTCTCTTCGAATCACCAGCAGGACGTGGCCCAGGTAGATGAGTGTTGGTGTGGAGACAAAGAGGATCTGAAGCACCCAGAAGCGTGTGTGAGACAAGGGGAATGACTGGTCATAGCAGGCGTTCTTACATCCTGGGCTTTTGGTGTTGCAGTTCATATTCGCTTGTTCATCTCCCCAAACTTTATCCACACCAGCAGCCAGGATGAAGATTCTGAAGAGGAAGAGGATTGCCATCCAGACTTTCCCTAAGATTGTTGAGTGTAACTGCACCTTGTCCAGCAGAGCAGACAGGAAGGACCACTCCCCCATGATGAAGGCCTAGAAGAAGCGGTGATGAATAAACTGATGACCAAGGCCACTTTAACAACACAATGAGATGAGACTGAAGAACATGTAGAGCAGGAGTAACATTTACAATCTCAATGAACAGAGTCATGGCATTAACATATTATTACAGTATTTTCCGCACTTATATATAAAGGCGCACCTAAAAGCCTAAAATGTTCTCTCATAAACCCGTAGTGCGCCTTATAATCGGGTGCGTCTTATATATGGATTAATATCAATATTAGTTAAAAACATGATCGCTGAAAAAAAGCCAGCAGTCTGGCTGCCAGTGATGCTGCACTCCGCCACCAGGGGGCCCCCTCACAAGGCACTCGGGCCCACGCCCCCTAACAACGGTAGTCAAGGGGCGTCACCGAAGTCCCGGCTCTGAGCTGCTGTCAGACGGTAGAGCAGACTGTAGGAGCACCGGTGGTTACGTAGGAAAACTCGAGGAACTTTCAACAATTCTATGAATAAAGTCTGACTGACTGATCTCAGTATTTCTAACTATCTGGCGTCAGAAATAACCCACTTTAAACTGAACTGGTCTAAAAACCCCATTGTGCTGTCATCTGGAATCTAGTGACGGTCCATTCTGTTAGTCTGTGGAAACACACGGAGAAACTGGACTAAAGGTGAATAAAGACCCTCAGAGATGAACTTACAGCCTTTTCTGAAATATAAAGAGCAGTCACTGCTAGACAAAGGTGTCTGGTGTGCTGCATTGATTTACAAATGTACTTGATAGCTCTGGGGGGGCGGAGGGGCGCATTCAGGCTTGTGTATTCTGTCTGCAGCGACGTGCGGTGAGATTCACGGCGGTGAGACACCGACGTTAAAGTCAGTTCTAGGAGTAAAACAGCGTCACGTTTGACAGTAAATTATCAGCCTGGCATTAAAAACTAGTTAAAAATTGTTTAGGACACACAGCAGCAAATAGCTGCACCTCACCTCCGACTGGACTACCGATCGATCGAAATAATATTTAATTAATAAACGAAGACGAACGTCGGAGCTTAAATATCTGCTTCGAACTTCAGATCAGGAAATAATCCGCTCTGTTGGCACTGACTGCACTCGTAATGAATTTAACCAGTTTTAATGTCAGGTTTTTAATATGTGTGTTGACTTCTTTCTAAGATGGCAAAGTGATCAAGTGATCAGGTTTCCTTGATGAGGCTCAGAATGGCTCATTGACATAACAACAGGGGCCATTCAAAGGTAGTCAGGAAGTCATGAACGCAATCATGATTGCCTGAGCAGCGCGGCTCTATCTAGTGGATGGATTGCGCAACTACAGCCGCTGCAGTTTATCTGTCAGTCATCTTCAGATCACCACCGCTGTATCCGCCACAGCGGGTCACGGGGAACCGGAGCCTATCTCGGCGGCATAGGGCGTGAGGTGGGGGACACTCTGGGCACGACGCCAGTGTACCGCGGAGCCACACACAAAGACAGACAACCACGCACACACACACTCATTCCTACGGGCAATTTGGAACAGCCAATCAACCTGAAGCGCATGCATTTGGAGGTGGGAGGAAGCCGGAGAACCCGGAGAGAACCCACGCAGACACGGGGAGAGCATGCGAACTCCACACAGAGGGGGACTCGAACCCGGGTCCGCCATGTTGTGAGGCGGACCGGGTTCGGTGCGCCTTATAGTGCGGAAAATACTGTATATAACATTCAGATCCACATCAACGACTGACATGAATGAATGCAGCTGCAAAGCTTCTGTACTAGTGACGGCAATTTCAACTCCTTGTACTGCGACGGATCATTTGGCCTTAGCCTTTATCTATTTGAGCTTCTAAATATCTCTTCAGATAGCTCCACTGCTAGCAACATGTTGACCTTTAATTTATTTCTGAGCATGCAAATAAATTAAATAATTAGATACCATTCACCACACCTGAAACCCTTGCTGGCACAGAGCAGATCGTTTTATTGATCTAGAACTTCAACCATATGGACTTCCAGCCACCTACAACACTTCAGTTACACAGGATTGGCTGTGATAATCAGACGTCCCCTGAAGTAAACTATGAAATATCACAGGTACAATTTGGGATTTATATTCATTCATGTTAACATTTTCATGATAAAGAACATGAAATCCTTCAGTACATTTATTTTCCTACCCCCATACAAACCTCACCTGCCACTGCCACACCCTCTAGTTTCTGAAATCACACATCTCTTCCTGAGGGACAATACAAACTCAAACTCTACCTCATCGCTTTATTGTCTAAAATAATAATAAGTTTTACATTTAATATGAGGTGTTGTGCCAGTGAGAATAGTTCCTACCTCAGTAACAACCACTGGTGAGTCTGTTCTGAGGAGAGGACTCACTTCCCTCTTATTATTCACTGATGTTGTGTAATCCTCAGATTCTTGTCAGCACCACCCACACTCCTAGATGAATGTCACACAGAACGTTTGACCGCTGAGACGGGACAGCTTCGCTGTTGCCAGCTGACAATAACTGACATTGGATCAAGTGTTTTAAGCAGTTCAGATGTGTGACATTCAGATACAACCAACAACATGAAGACTGGATTCATCAGAATGCCACACCTCTCATACCTGCACACCTTCCCTACTTCTCTCCTGTTTATTGATCTCCTCATGAGAGGCTGAAACTTCATGACGTCCTTCTGAGTCATCGTCCACAGATCAGATAGTGGTTTTAGACAAAACACAACATTTTTACCTTTATATCTATTGAGGTAAAATCCAAAGCTGTTTAAATCAATCCATATTAGGGTCTCTACATATACATAGTTGTCCCCTCTAACCCTACCAACTCCTAGGATCTGGAAAACAATCACTTCCTGTATCAATAGATATTTGGAATAATTTGAAATCCATGGTAAAAATGCGCCAAACTTAACGTCATCTCCGTCGTGATCGACTGAGTGATCGATGTATCCTCAGTCATATTTGATTGATTGACATGCTCACCCAGATAAGGGCGTGGTCATCCCTGAGGTGGAGGTCATATTCAGGCTAAGGTAGCAGTGTGGGAACAACCTGGATCAGCAACTGTCACCCATGATGGAGAACATGCTTCACCCAAAGCGTGTGAAGGAACGCCGTCGCAGGTCAGACTAACTGCTCCCAGGCCACCACACACACACACACACACACACACACACACACACACACACACACACACACACACACACACACACACACACACAATAAGAGGTACTGTGACAACTAAAAGAATCAAATGCTGTCTTTAAGGTCATGATGACACATTAGAAGGCGGTGATGAAACATTCCATCACGAGTTTGACTGAATGAAAGGAGAAGGAAGCCAAACCCAAAAGCCGTGTCAGCATTTTGTTGATGCAGCACTTCTTCTACGATGAGCTCACAGCAGCAAACGTCTCCTTTGTGAAACGGGACAGGTGAGGAGCTGGTTTATGTTTTAATTATTATCGTTCTACAGGAGGTCTAACGAACGTTACAGTCTGATCTGTTATATGTCTATGAATGAATACAGTCAGCACATCTGAGCCAAATTCGTCCAGCTAGTGAAATAGTGACACTGTGTGTTTTAATACTTCATGTGAAATGTTTGTGATAAAAGTGAGTACTTCCATAGCTCACCAAAAAAACGGCAGCAGGACAGATTGTTGTTCATGATGAACCACACACCGTCTGAAAGAATATACCACATTGGGTTATTGTCTATTACATTCTATGCTTGTTTACCAGTTAGATTCATATATTCAGACCTAAAGGGTTAAAGGGTCGCATTCCCCTGTTTTTTTTTTGCTTCTGTCTTTTAGAACAATTCTTACAGATAAATCTCACTGAGAATGTGTGTAAATGACTAATATGTGCTTCTACAATGAACAGACTGTGTGATTTATGACTGGACTATCTAGTAAAATCTGAATATTGCATAATCCTGACGTTATACCAATAATCTACTGAAAATGCAATACCATTCTCCCATCCATTTTAGGCAATCTATTTAATCCCTGAAAATAATTATTTATTTGTTTGTATATATATATATATATATATATATATATATATATATATATATATACACACACACACACACACACACACACACACACACACACACACATATATATACTTATTTTCGTATGTATATATATATAATTTTTTTTATCCGTTCATTTTGTATGCAGATGAGGTTGAAATCTTTGAGTTCTGATTTCTGAATAACAGAAATGTTTGCTGAAATGTACACATTTTTTTCAGGTCTTTACATATACATAGTGGTCCCCCCTAACCCTACCAACTCGTAGAATGAGGAAAACTGACACTTCCTGTATTAATAAATATAATAAAAACTATCTAAATTTACGGCCAAAAAAAGCTCCATTTAATAACAGCTGTACCTGACGTCAGGAGAGATTGTTGTATCCTGAGTCCTACAGACTGACATGTCCACCTGGATAAGACTGTGGTCATCCCCGAGGCTAAGTTAGCAGTGTGTGGTAATTACCTCTGTGTGTGTGTGTGTGTGTGTGTGTGTGTGTGTGTGTGTGTGTGTGCGCGCGCATGCGCGTGTGCTGGTGTGTGGTAACGACCTGGATCAGAGCTACACACTGAATGTTCCTCTTAAGCTGTTGAAGTCAGCTAGCATTTGGCTAACTAGTTAGCTCCGCATCAGTCCTGTGTGTGTGTGTGTGTGTGTGTGTGTGTGTGTGTGTGTGTGTGTGTGTGTGTGTTTGTGTGTGTGTGTGTGTGTGTGTGTGTGTGTGTGTGTGTGTGTGTGTGTCATAGTGAACAGTTTTATAGCAGATAAACACTAATAAATCAGAACTGTTGTCTGGTTTTTGACGAATGAAAGCAGCTTTCTCTCTTCCATAACTTAAGTTAAAAACTCAATTACAAATTGTTTGAAAGTTAATATTCATTCATTCATTTCAATTATTTATTTATTTCAGGCAAGGCAAGGAAAAAACTAAATATTTAAATAAGCAAATAAATAAGCAAAGATCATAACTCAACAATAGAATTCTGCCTGAAAGGGAGTGGGAAGAAGAAAATTGATGTAATCCCTCCCCAGTTCCTGATTTAGAGATCAACACATTGATTTTCACTGCTACTTCATTCAAGGACAACCACACAATAATTGCATCATGATGGCATCACCATAGGCAACAATAATTATTACATTGCAATAACAATTCACACAACAATGTAAGGAAGGCACGATATACCAAACATGGTAATGTACAATATACCAACAATGGTAATGGACAGTATACCAACAATGGTAATGGACAATACACAGTGGTACCTCTACTTACGAATGTCTCTACTTATGAAATTTTCTACTTACGAAATTTCTCAGCAGGAAAATATTACCCATACTTACGAAAGAAATTTCGACTGACGTAATGTAAAAACACAGTATCGGCTGATACTCGAATCTCCCACAGGTACCTGAACGCAACATTCTCACAGCTGCTCTGCCATTGGCTGTTACCTATTACATATCATCCTGAGGGATGCCACTCCACCTCTGTGTGGAGCTAGATCAGTGCCTATGGAATATAGAGTGTCTTTGGCATTCGGCCCTCGACCCATGAGGTGTTCTGATAGTTTTAGGTAAATATATTAACTTTTAGAGTATTCACTATGGACCCCAAGAAAGTGACGGAGAAAAGAGGAAAAAGAGTTTTTTGTCTGTACAAACAAAGCAAGAGATGATAGAAAAGCCTGAAAAAGGGATGCGTTTGGTTGATCTCTCCAAAGAATATGGCCGTAATGCATCTACAATCACCACGTTATTAAAACTAAAGGAAGTTTAAGGAGTTTAAGGCATCGCGTGGGTGGTTGGAGAAGTTCAGAAGGAGGACTGGAATTCACTCTGTTGTTCGGCATCGTGAGATAGGAGCGCATGAACCAAAGAGGGCAAAAAACAATGGGGACAGCAGTTAAAAGGTAAATGACGGTCATTATTATTCTTTACTCTATTCATTGTTTTTTACATTATTCACAAAAGTCATTTATTGTGTAATAATCTAATCGTAACATGTATTTGTTACATGTTTGGATGCATTTTTATCCTTTATAAAACATTTATGTCGGATTAGGGAACGGATTGGAACGGATTAGGGCATTTGCATGGAAATTGCGTCTCTACTTACGTAATTTTCTACTTACATAATTTCTTCCAGAACCAATTAATTTCTTAAGTAGAGGTACCAACAATGGTAATGAACAATATACCAACAATGGTAATGTACAATACACCAACAATGGTAATGTACAATATACCAACAATGGTAATGAACAATATACCAACAATGGTAATGTACAATACACCAACAATGGTAATGAACAATATACCAACAACAGTAATTAACAAAATACCAACACTGGTAGGGAAACATGGAGCACATGTTAACAAACAGAACAGCAGTTTGAGTTAAAGACCCTCATCTCTATACTTTGACCAGACATGATGTTTATATAACAGTTTGAATTTATGAGTACTTTTGCATTTCTTGTGTTGTGAGTCCAGATTGTTTCAGAGTTTCACTCTGTCACACAGACACACAGAAAGGTTTACGCATGGTTTGAGCTCTCTGCAATGAAAAATATCCAAAACCTCTCAAGTTATGAGCTCTGACTGGAGTTATAAAGAATCATTGGAGGTTTGGTGGAAATAATTTGTTCAATGCTTTATATAAAACTTTTGATGTATTATATTATACAAGATCATGAAATCTTAGCAACTTTGACTGCGTAAACAGGTTATGAGTATGTTCAAGAAAACCAACCTTGTGAATGATCCGCACTGCTCTTTTCTGTAGTATGATCAGAGGATTGATTGTGTTCTGGTATTTCAGGTATGGGAGGACCAAGGTGCAGTATAAAGTACGGAGTGCATTTCCATCAATGTATTTAGTTTTGCTTTATTTATAATTGAGAGGTTTTTGGAGATTTTTGTTTTTATGTGTCTGACATGGGGTTTCCATGACAATTTACTATCAATAATAACTCGTAAAAATGTATTTTCACTTACAATTTCAATTTGAATGCCATCAATACTTATTTTCTGTTCAGACATTATGTTGCGATTTCCAAACATCCTTACCTTGGTTTTATTTATTTTCAAAGATTATTTATTTGAGTCCATCCATTCTTTTATTGTGTTTAGTTCCCTGTTTACTGTGTTTACAAGCTCAAAATAATCATCACTACTGTAAAATATATTTGTGTCATCTGCTAATAGTATGAGTTTCAGGACTTTGGTTGTGTTAAATATATCATTTATGTACAGATTAAACAGTTTGGGCCCCAACACTGACCCCTGGGGGACACCACAAGCAATGCCAAGTACATCTGATGAATGTTGACCCATTTTTAAAAACTGTACCCGCCCACCTTTTTAACCAGTCCCCAGCCAACCCCCTAAATCCATATCTTTCCATTTTATTTAGTAATATTACGTGGTTAATAGTATCAAATGCTTTTTTCAGATCAATGAAGAGACCAACTGCATACTTTTTCTGCTCCAGAAAAAAATGTATGTTTGTTTTCATTTTTGAAGAGTGGAATTACTTCAGCAATTTTCATTTTGCTTGGAAGACAGCCAGTCTGGAATGACAAGTTACAGATATGAGGTAAAGGTTTGACAATATTTAGTATAATTTTTTTTAACAGGGACATGCTAATGTCATGACAGTCGGTGGAGGACTTACTTTTACACTTCTGCACAATCTTTGTCACTTCCTGCTCATTTGTAGCTGAGAGGAAGAATGAAAAGGCATCGTTTCCAATAGTTGACTTTGTAATTCCACTATCAAGAATATCAGCAGCCAACTTAGGGCCAACATTCACAAAAAAATGTTGAACTTATTTACTACATTATTCATATTATAATCTTCACCATTTTCATCAATAAAGTAATCAGGGTATTTTTGTTTGATTAGGCTTTTCAAAGCCCTCCAAGTTCCTTCTATGTTGTTTTTATTTTCATACAACTTTTTTTGATAGTATAATCGTTTGCTTGTTCTTATGATATCGGTTAATTTATTTTTGTTCTTCTTATATCTTTGTTCCACCTCTTTTGTTTTTACTTTGATAAAAGATTTGTAGAGATTATTTTTCTTCTTACAGACATTCATTATTCCTTTGGTAATCCAAGGGCTTTTGTGATGTTTTCCCTTCATAACATGATCTTTTACAGGGCAGTGATTATTAGACATGGAAGTGAAGATGTCTAAAAGTACAACAAGCACTGTCCATTAGGGTCACTGCACACTGAAGTCCAATCCTGGAGCACCAAACTATTGTTTAGGGCTTGGATCGTTTCATCAGTTAATATTCGTTTGGAGGTTTTTGCCGTAGTGTCTTTAGTTTTCTTGAAATTACCATCATACAAAGTAAAAACAGGTAAGTGGTCAGTTATGTCACATACGAATAGGCCACTAGTGATTTGATTTCCCATAATATTAGTAAAGATGTTATCAATGATTGTGGCACTATGTGACGTTATTCTGCTGGGTTTTGCTCTAGTTGGATACAGACAAGCTGTTCATTGTGTCAGTGAAGTCATCAACTGTTTGGGGCTTGGTTGGGTTTAACAGGTCAATGTTAAAATCACCACAGATAAATAGGTTTTTTTGCTTGACAGTTGAAAACAGTTCTGAACCAATCCAGTCTGAACCAGGTGCCCGGTGAACACAACTCAGGATGATATTTGTTTTTTTGTCATTTATAATTTCCACTGTTAGACATTCAAATAGTCCCTCCACAGCTGTTGTCATTCATTCATTCATCTTCCAACCCGCTTAATCCGCAAACGCAGGTCGCGGGGGAGCCGGCGCCTATCCCGGCAGTCTCAGGGCGTGAGGTGGGGGACACTCCGGGCACGACGCCAGTGCACCGCGGAGCCACATAGAAACAAACAATCATTCACACACACACTCACTCCTACGGTCAATTTGGGACCGACCAATCAACCTGAAGCACATGCTTTTGGAGGGGGGAGGAAGCCAGAGAACCCGGAGAAAACCCACGCAGACACGGGGAGAGCATGCGGACTCCGCACAGAGCGGTACTCAAACCCGGGTCCGCCTTGTTGTGAGGCGGCAGTGCTAACCACTGCGCCACCGTGCCGCCCCACAGCTGTTGTCATATTAGTTAAAACTTTGAATTTAACAGATTTGTGAATGTATAAGGCAACCCCCCCCCTCCTGTTTTACCTACTCTGTTTATATATATTAATTCATAGCCATCAAGACAAAAATCAATACCTTTATCATCATTGAACCAGGTTTCAGTTATTATAATGATGCTAAATGGACGAGTGAAATGTTGCAGGTAGTCTTTGATAGGCTCAAAGTTCGTGTACATGCTTCGACTATTAAAGTGGATAATTGACAGGCTATCTGCTGAATCTACACTGTTTTCATAATGTTCTTGGGTGAAATAATTTCAGTTTTTAACAATGGCAGAGAGGAAATGATTATCAGGGTCTATTTCAGTGTCTGTGGTGGTGTGCTCTTGATACTCACACGTTTCCAGTTCTATTTGTTGATGCTGAAGGATCTTCTGTAACATGTCCATGTCCATATTGGTGCTTGGTGTAGTCTGTGTTCTGGGTGTGTTTGGCATTATGATGATGAGGAGTCACAAGCTCCATCAATGTCGATCCTGCTCAAGGTCTTTTATGGTCTTCACCACCAAGACTTCTGCTGCCTCCGGTGACCCATTTAGTTTGATGAAGATCCTACGTTTGTTACCCAGGTTTGTTGACTCTTGCCTTGTTTTTCAGTTGTCCTGTGATCCTTGTGATGTCAGCATTTTTCTGTCAAGTGCTCGTTTATGAATACATTTGTTCCTTTTAGTTTGCGCCCCTGTTTCAGTAGTGCTGTTTTCTTTTTCCGATTAGTAAAACTTAATGAGTGCTGGTGGTCTCTCGTTCTTCCCTGGTAGTGGGTGACACACCTCGATGTGCCCCCGGTCCAACTCTATCCCCCTGCTCTGGAGATAGGAGGCCACCTGTTGCTCCACCGATGGGGTCTCCTGCTCGCTGGGCTCCTCGCTGTCCGCGGCCCTTCACGTGTATATGAGCGGGGCCTGATGTTGATGCCGCTGATGACCACATCATTGATGGGGGAGTATTGCTCCAGCTAGTCCACTCGCCGCTCCAGATCCACAATGCACTTCTCCTTCTCCGCTTTCTGGAGGCGTAGTAGTTTCACCTCCTCCAGGAGCCCTAGAAGCTGCTCCTGTCGCGTTCTGACCTCCAGGAGCCCCAGAAGCTGCTCCTGCTGCGTTCTGACCTCCAGGAGCCCCAGAAGCTGCTCCTGCTGCGTTCTGACCTCCAGGAGCCCCAGAAGCTGCTCCTGCCGCGTTCTGACCTCCAGGAGCCCCAGAAGCTGCTCCTGTCACGTTCTGACCTCCAGGAGCCCCAGAAGCTGCTCCTGCCGCGTTCTGACCTCCAGGAGCCCCAGAAGCTGTTCCTGCCGCGTTCTGACCTCCAGGAGCCCCAAAAGCTGCTCCTGCCGCGTTCTGACCTCCAGGAGCCCCAGAAGCTGCTCCTGCCGCGTTCTGACCTCCAGGAGCCCCAGAAGCTGCTCCTGCCGCGTTCTGACCTCCAGGAGCCCCAGAAGCTGCTCCTGCCGCGTTCTGACAGTCACATCGCCACACAGAGTGTGGAGAGTTTTATCTCCTTGAACTCCTCTGGTGTCGGGTTTTTCCTCGGTGGGGGCATTCCAGGGGTTCAGGGTTCGAGTCCCACTCTGTGTGGAGTTTGAATGTTCTCCTTCTGTCCGGGGGTGTTCTCTGGCTTTCTTCCCCCTCCAGAAACATGAATTTCAGTTTAATTGGCTATTCCAAATTGACCGTAGGAGTGTGTGTGTGTGTGTGTGTGTGTGTGTGTGTGTGTGTGTGTGTGTGTGTGTGTGTGTGTGTTTATCTGTGTGGCTCCATGGTGCACTGGCGTCACGCCCAGAGTTTTCCCCGCCTCACGCCCTCAGTCAGCTGGGGTAGACTCCAGTTCTGTGCAACAGCGGATGAAGCAGCTGATGATGAATGAATGAATGAATGAATGAATGAATGAATGAACACTTTAAATCAACAACAGTACACCAATCACTAAACTGAATGGGATTTGAACTGAATTTAGTCACACATGTATGTTTTGCTGAATTCAGAGGTTTTCCTTCACATTTTGTGGTTAAACAGATAAAATAATCCTTGCGGGTTCAACACCCATGTAGACACAGAAAAGTATCGGCTTCTGAGAAAATAGACACAAACCCGCACAATTCGTGTTTTGAACCCCCCCCCCCCATATGGTTTGGATACACGACAGTGAAATTGAACATCTAACAGTTTTTTCAGAGAAGCATCTTAAATTGGACCATTACAGAATATCTTCTGACTTTTTGTTAATCAATGACATCCAACTAGAACACCAGACTTGGGGGTGGGTCCGTCCCTTGCTGGTCAGCCTCTGACTGAAGGTGAGGGGCAGGGGCAGTTGGCGGGTCGTCATCTTGACCTTCACCAACTGATACCTGGGGCAGGGGTTTTGCAGGACCACCATCAACTGGGGGTGTCAGTTTGTTTTCTGAATGTTTGCTGCAGGTGTGTCAGTACTTTCTGGATAGCTGTTTAGCAAACCTTTCGTTGTGGCTTTACCTGCTTTGTTTCATTTATAACTACACCAGTGGAGGTACACCCCCTCAAAGAGCCTTTAATTTACACATTACAGATTTATGCAGACTAAATAATCCAGTTAGTCTTCGCAGAACTTTGTTAACTAGAGTATATATAAAGGACAGTAGTGCTGGTTTTCTAATGTTCTCTTTTGTGCGTGTGTTTCTTTTTGCCCTCAGGTATTAGCATGCTGCCATGGGTGACTGGTCTTACCTGTTCTCACTGCTGGACAAGGTCCAGTCTTACTCTACTGTAGTTGGGAAGATCTGGATGAGTGTCCTCTTCCTGTTCAGGATCTTTGTTCTGGGTGCTGCTGCAGACAAAGTCTGGGGAGATGAAGTGTCTGAGTTCCACTGTGACACCCTGGAACCAGGATGTGAACACGCCTGCTACAACTGGATGTTTCCAATGTCATTCATCCATTATTGGGTGCTGCAGATTATCTTTGTGTCTACACCTGCCCTGGTCTACCTGGGTCATGCTGTCCACACTGTCCACAAGGAGAAAAGAATGATTAATGACATCACTGATGGGGACATCAGTGGAATGAGGAAACCCAGGTATGTTGATGAAAGAGGGAAGGTGAAGGTGAAAGGCATTCTTTTTTGCACTTACATGACCCAGCTGGTCTTCAAGATTCTCCTAGAGGTTGGATTCTCCATGGGCCAGTTTTACATCTTTGGTACAGTTTTCATGGTCCCCTACTTCCACTGCACTATGTCTCCACCTTGTGCCCGTTTCACTGGTGCCCAGTGTTACGTCTCTCGTCCCACAGAGAAGACTGTTTTCATCATCTTCATGGTTGTTGCTTCAGGCCTGTCAGTGCTTCTAAATGTCTTGGAGATAATCTACCTGCTGTGTAGCAGAAGGAGGAAACGTCGGAAAAGGCTTGAAGCTCAGCCGCCTGCACTCTTACTATAGGATTGTCCATTCAATGACCAGCAAAGATGTTTCCTACTCTCATCCTTGACTGACATCCTGCCAGTAAAGCCATTTGAAACATGGATTAAACGTCTCCTTTGGATATTCACCGTATTGTTGTGTTTTTGATCTGTTGATAATCTTTTAACTCATAAAATGGACCCAATGTCGACGCTGCAGAAAAGATGTGTTGCTTTTTCAAAAAATGTTGGACGATGTTGATGCCCTGGTGTAAATTTTACAAAGTGATTTTGTCCCTGACTTTTTGCTGCAATAGGTTAATGGTTACATTTAACCATTAACCTATTGCTTTACCTGAGTTGTTACCAGGGCTAATGCTAACAAATGCCTTTTCTTACTAACATAGGTCTACTGAACAAACAATAACACATACAGCCAAACAATAAAGTTATTGATGTATGTTAAATATTGAAATTCAACATGTTGCTTAATGTTTTCTCACCATCAGATATTGACATTTGCCCTGACTGCCCCACTCCGATTGATCCCTGAGGGGGGAATTGTACTTGTACTACTCCAGAAAAAAAAAACACACCGAGAATGTCAGAATAAGGAGAATTTAAGATAAGAGAATAAAAATGTATACACAGGTTTTACAGTTTTGCTGTCCTGAGTTCCATTCGTCCTCCTCCTCACTGAGACTTAGGGTTAGTGGATGGAGGTCATGTAGGGACGGCGTCCAGCAGCCAACAGTTCAATGTGGTTCATGACAACAACACAAAACCCCAGACGACCTCCACAAGCCAGCCGGATGTGACCCTCCACTGGGCCCCACAGGACCTCCACAAGTGTGAATGTGTGTGTGTGTGTGTGTGTGTGTGTGTGTGTGTGTGTGTGTGTGTGTGTGTGTGTGTGTGTGTGTACATATGCATGTACAATAACTGCAAATTCTTAAAATTAATGAAGAAATAAATGAATAATGCAAATGGTTTAATGTCACAAACATGTTTTATGAAGAATATCTGGAACATGAATGTATTACAACTTGTCATTTTGAAGCTGGAAGAAAAACAATCCCTGGGGTCATGTTTGACCTCACCTGTGGAAGAGTGGATGCATTGGTAACTTGTGCAACCAAGTTACCAAGACCTGACGGGTTACCAAAAATTCTGCATTCTCAGATGGAAGAGCCCTGGGAGGGTGATACACTTCAATGAGATTGTCAATGTAAGACGGAGCCTCACAGTGCTTGTGAGCTCTGGTCTTGCTGCCCTGAAATGCAGCAGGACCAGATGGATTGAGCGCCCGTCTGCTCAAAGCCTGTGCCGATGAACTCGGGAAGCCGCTACAACAGGTCTTCTGTGGCGCTCACATCACATCTGATGAAGACTATGGAGTGACTCTTCATCAGTCTCCTCAGGCCTCAGGTGAAACATGCCGGGGACTCTTTACAGTTCGCCCACCAGGAAAAGGTCACATGGAACACGCCATCCTCCACATGCTACACCGAGCCCACTCGCATCTGGACAGGGAAAACGGCACTGTGAGGATCCTTTTTCTGGATTTTTCAAGTGCCTTTAACACCATCCAGCCCTGTATTATACAGGAGAAACTCCTACAAATGCGAGTGGACCCCGGCCTGGTTGATTGGATCCAAGACTACCTCACCGACAGACCACAGTTCGTCAGGCTAAAGGACGCCACGTCTGATACCGTGGTCAGCTGCATCGGTGCTCCACAGGGGACTGTCTTGTCCCCAATCCTCTTCTCCCTGTACATGGCGGACTGACACAGCTATCATGGGATGTATCAGGGACAATGAGGAGGAGGAGTATAGATGCGTGATGAAGGACTTTATTGACTGGTGTCACAGCAACAGTCTGCAGCTCAACACCTCCAGAACTAAAGAGCTGGTCTTTGACTTCAGGAGGGGCAGACCCCAACCTAAACCAGTTCTGATAGGAACAGAGGAGATGGAGATTGTGCAGACCTATAAACATCTTGGGCTGTGGCTGGACAACAAGCTGGACTGGACCAGCGACACGAGGCAGCTGGACCAGAAAGGATGTACTTTCTGAGGAGGCTGAGGGCATTCAACGTCTGCAGGAAGCTCCTGTGGATGTTCTACCAGTCTGTGGTTGCCAGCTTCCTGTCGTTCGCTGTGGTGTGTTGGGGAGGGAGTGTGACCAAGGCGGATCTCTCCAGGCTGGAGAAGCTGATCAGGACCAACATGCAGGACCAACAGACTGAAGAACTCCTTCATCCCCCGAGCCATTAAACTACTCAACTCCTCTCTGGGGGAGATGAAGAAGAAGAAAGTCCACACAAGAGCTGAGGGATGACACAAACAATAACCCTAAACACTGCAAACACAAGAAACACTTTACTTTCCCATGCCTATTTATGCCTTTTTATTAGTATATTTCATGGTGTGCTGTTTTTACATCCTTCAAAGCGGTGATGTATTGTAATTGTCAGTGTTTCGGTGTTCGTTCGTCTACCAAATATCTTCACAACTGTTGTAGATAGAAAGATGAAATAAAAGGCGTTATATTCAGGGAGGCAAGGGGATGGAAATAAGATCACAACATTGACCTTGAAAAGCTAGGTCAAGGTCAAATTTTCACTTTTATACCTTTTTAGGTACACGTCTCTGAAACCTGATCAGATATAATCAAAAAACAAAAAGCAACATTTTCAGGAAGCCAGAGGCACAAAATGTGTAGGTCAGGGTCAAATGTTGAATTCAGGGGTGTCACGGGATGTTGCAGTCTCTGACTGTCTTGTTTTTCTTAATAGGTGTCGGTACTTCTTTGTGTGTTTTTTCTGTGTATTTTTGTGTAGTCACTGTGATGTGTCTTGTGCGATGGAGATGTCAACTTCCCTGACGGAACCTCCTTAAGGGATCAATAAACTACTACAACTACAACAACTACTACTACTTTATATGTGATCATGAGGATTTAAAGTTTTATTCTACATTTAATCAGGAGCCAATATAAGGATGCTAGGACAGGAGAGATGTGTTCTCTCCTCCCATTTCGAGTCAGTATGAGGGCAGCTGCGTTCTGAACTGTAGAGTCCTAATAGAGGAGCTAGAACAGGCCGACGATAAGGAATTGCAGTAATGTTTTGAAAAGGCTGTCCAAGACACAGACTTAATATGAGAGTTAAAGGACAGATCTTGCTCAAAAATCACTCCCAGGTTCCTGATCATTAGTAGAGGATAGAGCAATGTCATCTAAGTAAATTACAATGTTAGAGAGCATCTCTGAGATGCTTCGGCCCAATAATAATGACTTCAGTTTTGTTAATGTTCAACATTAAGAAATTGTGAAGCATCCAGGATTTAATATCCCTGAGGCAGGATTCTGATTTAATTAGCTGATAAGATTAATTGGTTTTAATTGATAAATATAATTGAGTATTGTCAGCATAATAATGAAATTAATGTTATGTTTTCTAATAATATTTCCCAATAGATTAGACAGAATTGGCCCCAGAACAGATCCTTGAGGTACTCCACAGGTGAGAGTCTCTTGATATGAAGATTTATTATTAACAAATAAAGGTTGATTGATTGATTGATTGATTGATTGATTGATTGATTGATTGATTGAACATGGACAATAATAAACCAGTCGAATAGATATGACCTAAACCAGTCTAATGCTGAGTTTTTGATTCCTCCTTCCTCTTCCATTCTCATTAGAATAGTACTACGGTCAACACTATCACTACCTGAGGTCTAACAAGACTAGAACAGACAGAAGACCTTTATCTGGCGCTATTAAAAGGTCGTTTGTGACTTTTAGCAGTGAAGTCTCCGTACTGCAGTTTGTTCTAAAACCTGACTGAAAATCCTCTAACAGAAGATTCTCCAACAGCAACCAGCTGTTTGGCCACTACGTTCTCTAGGATCTGAGACAGGAACGGCAGATATTGTTTCCGAATTTACAGTATCTTTTGAAAACATGAGTACCTTCATATACACAAGAATGTGATCCTGTGTTATGCTGGCTCTCTATCACATGTCTGTGTGCGTGTATGTTTGTAAGTGTGTGGTTGTGTACTGGTTCTAGTGACTGAATGGGGAGTAGGGTCGATTTGTCCATTAAACACAGGTGGAGGGGGTGACAGAAGAATGTTTTAGTGGCCAGTGAAACTAACCCTAACACCCCATAGTCAGACTTCACATGTCATGTTAACAGGACTCAGCAAATCTTAGACTCAGTGAACGGTTTGCTCTGATGTCACTTCCTGTGGTCTCCTTATCTTTCCCGTTGGTGTCATCTTCAGCGTTTCCCCTTCTTTTCACCGCATCTCTGTAAACTTCTGATCAGGAAACGAACCCACAATGCATTTCTGTTCATGGAGACGTTCACCAACATGGAGACCGAAGACAATTCAGGTCAGGTTGAAAGTTAGAGCAGCAACGTAGACGATAGACTACCTGTCAGGTAACTCTGTCACCACCTGCTGTTAGTTCACCATTATTCATTACTAACGGGTCGTCCACCTGTAGGAACTAAATGATGTAGGAACCAATGTTGTCCTCCTGTAGGAACTAAATGATGTAGGAACCAATGTTGTCCTCCTGTAGGAACTAAATGATGTAGGAACCAATGTTGTCCTCCTGTAGGAACTAAATGATGTAGGAACCAATGTTGTCCTCCAGTAGGAACTAAATGATGTAGGAACCAATGTTGTCCTCCAGTAGGAACTAAATAATGTAGGAACCAATGTTGTCCTCCAGTAGGAACTAAATAATGTACGAACCAATGTTGTCCTCCTGTAGGAACTAAAGGATGTAGGAACCAATGTTGTCCTCCAGTAGGAACTAAATGATGTAGGAACCAATGTTGTCCTCCTGTAGGAACTAAATGATGTAGGAACCAATGTTGTCCTCCTGTTGGAACTAAATGATGTAGGAACCAATGTTGTCCTCCTGTAGGAACTAAATGTTGTAGGAACCAATGTTGTCCTCCAGTAGGAACTAAATAATGTAGGAACCAATGTTGTCCTCCTGTAGGAACTAAATGATGTACGAACCAATGTTGTCCTCCTGTAGGAACTAAAGGATGTAGGAACCAATGATGTCCTCCTGTAGGAACTAAATGATGTAGGAACCAATGTTGTCCTCCAGTAGGAACTAAATGATGTAGGAACCAATGTTGTCCTCCTGTAGGAACTAAATGATGTAAGAACCAATGTTGTCCTCCAGTAGGAACTAAATGATGTAGGAACCAATGTTGTCCTCCTGTAGGAACTAAATGATGTAGGAACCAATGTTGTCCTCCTGTAGGAACTAAATGATGTAGGAACCAATGTTGTCCTCCTGTAGGAACTAAATGATGTAGGAACCAATGTTGTCCTCCAGTA
Organism: Antennarius striatus; assembly: GCF_040054535.1. Classification (NCBI taxonomy): domain Eukaryota; kingdom Metazoa; phylum Chordata; class Actinopteri; order Lophiiformes; family Antennariidae; genus Antennarius; species Antennarius striatus. Next base: position 18,806,178 of record NC_090794.1, on the reverse strand, counting down.
GGAACTAAATGATGTAGGAACCAATGTTGTCCTCCTGTAGGAACTAAATGATGTAGGAACCAATGTTTTGGGGTCAGGTTCTGTCAGGAAGCATTAACTGACGCTAACGCTGAACTCTGAGTGTTTTGCTAGTTGATGTTAACTATTGGTGGATTAACTGGGAAACTTCATGAAATCAAACAGACATCACACATAGAGGGGCGTGTCTGACTTTTGATGAGCAGGAAGTGACATCAGCGCGTCATTCAGGTCAGTGTGGTGGAACACGCCTCAAGTCCCGGCGCCCCTTTGCCACACATGCCCAGGAACTGCTCCGAACAACACCAGCAGACACCTCCAAGGCTTCCTGGGTGAAGGCCAAAAGGAGGGACCAGTGGAAGGCAGCATCACGGCTTCACCGATTCATTGAGGACCCAACAGAGGTTCCTGGCCAGCACCTCCCCCATAAGGAGTGGACAACCCTCAATCGCTTAAGGACCGGTGTGGGATGCTTTGGTGCAGCAATGCAGAAGTGGGGTCTCACAGAGAGTGCCCACTGCAAATGTGGGGTTACCCCACAGACTGTGGAGCACGTGACTACCAGCTGCCCCATATAGCGGCCACCAAATGGAGACTGTGGCTTAATAGACTTAGACAGTGACACACTGGACTGGCTCGCTGCAATGGAGCTGGAGGTCTAATGTGTGTGCATCCTTAATTTCCCTTCGGGGATCAAAACAGTATATTAAATTAAATTAAATTAAATTAAATTAAATTAAATTAAATTAAATTAAATTAAATTAAATGAATGACATACGACAGAAGAAGGTGGAACACCTCAGTGGATTCAAACTGGGCTTAGCCTCTACACCCCCCAGGAGGAAAATCATCCAGGTAGAGATGTAAAAACAATCTCTGGGCCTTAGTCCTGATCTAATTCTGAACCGCAGGTTTAGGTGAAAATTCTTAGTCCTTTTCTGCTGTTTGCTTATTTAATCTTAGAACTATGGAGGTGGAGACCCATGGGCTACAGACTGTCCACATGTGGGAGACCATAAATTATTTGTCCTCATATTGATTTCTTCCCCACAGTTGGCACCATAACTGAAGAAGCAGCCTTCACCACGTTCAGACGCTGCCCCCCCCTACACGTCTCCCATTGATTTAGGCTCCAGTGAGTTCAGTCAAAGGAACACGCGTGATCAAAGGAACACACGTGATTGGACATAAAGTGGAGGGAAACTCACCAGGACTCATTCATTGGGACGGACAGCAGAGGAGGGTGTCTCTTCTTCTCTTGTTAAACCAGTGACCCCACTGACCCTCACGTGTTCGCTGTAACACCGTGTGACAGGACACAGCAGCACGTTCTGCCTTTATGTCATTACAACACTTCTGTCACTAGGTGGCGCTATTAATTAGACAAAATGTGACACGAGAGACTACTTGAGCAAAGTCCAACAGGTAGAATCCGGCCCAGCGTGACGGGACACACCGACTAATGAGTTTCTCATTTCATACCAAATATTAAGTATACTGTAATATCACATAATCCTTCATATAAGGAATATGGAGTTAATGACTTCTACTACTACTGCCACTACCACTACTATTACTACCTCTACCATTATGAGAATATTACACAGTACTCCTAGTAGATAATCCTGACACTGATACTTCTACTACTAGAATATCAGTACTTCTAATAGAAAATCTTGACTAAAGAAATTCTCCCACCTTTAAAAGTTTTTCATTGGTAATCCAGATTATAATACTTGTACTTTATCAAATAATACTTTAATAGATGATTTTCACAAAGGTACTTCTTCTACTAGACCTGAATATCACTTCTAAAATGTGATTCTTGATTTATTTTAGAAACAAAGTGGGATCTGTCTGTACAGTCCAACTATTGATTATTGCTGATCAGGTGCTTTATGACCAATCAATTCACACTATCTCTCTGATGATGCCGGGGTTAGGATTAGGATAGTTTGGGTTAGGATTAGGGTCAGATGTAAAGTGAAGTGTTCCTTGTTTAACGGTTACAGATGAATGTTAAGTGAATTCAGTCAGAAGGTTTGAAGTGTAGCTCAGATGTAAGGACAGCATCAGAAATGGAGGGAATGGAAACAAAAACTTCCAGACAGAATTAAATCAGAGGAAATAAAGTTTGATTGAAGAAACTTCAGGCAGAGACCCAGCCTGGATGTAATCAGATTACAGTTGCTTGTTGCTGTGACGACCTGACGCGGTCTGGACAGATTACTCGTCCTGAAGGAGTAACGTTGGAGGAGTGTCGGTCCCTGAAGCGGACTGGTGACGTAGGGATCATGTGACCCGGGTCCTCTGACGGACCGTTATAAGGCGGCTTTGACAAGTTCAGTCACTTTGGCTCCGGGTCCGGGTGTGAGGGTGACCAGGTGTCCTGTCTGTCTCAGGTAAGCTTCAGCTTCAGCTTCACTCCAAACTTCAGTCCGACTCCTTTAAACTCTTTAACTCTTTAACTCTTTAAACTCCGCTGCGCTTCATCCTCTGACTTCACAAAGTTTCCTCTTCACTTTTCTGACCATCAATCCTGACAGTTTGTGTGGGATTCTGTCTGAAACCAGGCGTTTGGGTGCTTTGTGCCCCCCTCCCGTGGAGCTGGTCCCACTGGACCTTTAACTGGTTTCTTCGCGTTCCCACAGTCGGGTCGCCCCATGACACCAGGAGCCTCGGTCAGGAATGCTGAGGCGCTTTTCAGCTGACTTCCCTCTGAAGAAAGAGGCTGTTCGAGGCTCCAGAGTCACGTCCCGGCTTTTGTCCGGGTCTGTCATTAGAGTTCAGGACGGACACCCAGTCATGTAGAAAGGAACGGAATAATGACGGCTCTGATTGTCCTGCCCCCCCCTCAGGCTGGACGCTGGATGCCAGTGTAGAGTACAGTATGTGTGTTATTACTAGTTAAGTGGGAGCACATGTTTGGCACCATGTGGATTAAACTGGAGTTTCTACTGATCCACATTCAGTTCATTATGTGGAACATCTACAGTATGTAGAACAATCTGATTACAGTATGTAGAACAATCTGATTACAGTATGTAGAACAATCTGATCTACAGTATGAGGAACAATCTGATTACAGTATGAAGAACAATCTGATTACAGTATGTAGAACAATCTGATTACAGTATGTAGAACAATCTGATTACAGTATGAAGAACAATCTGATCTACAGTATGAAGAACAATCTGATTACAGTATGTAGAACAATCTGATTACAGTATGTAGAACAATCTGATTACAGTATGAAGAACAATCTGATCTACAGTATGAAGAACAATCTGATTACAGTATGTAGAACAATCTGATCTACAGTATGAGGAACAATCTGATTACAGTATGAAGAACAATCTGATTACAGTATGTAGAACAATCTGATCTACAGTATGAAGAACAATCTGATTACAGTATGAAGAACAATCTGATTACAGTATGAAGAACAATCTGATTACAGTATGTAGAACAATCTGATTACAGTATGAAGAACAATCTGATTACAGTATGAAGAACAATCTGATCTACAGTACGTAGACCTATTCTATTCTATTCTATTCTATTCTATTCTATTCTATTCTATTCTATTCTATACTGAATGTTTGCCTGTTAAAATATGTGTACGTAGTTGATGTAAACACCCTGTGGTTTATATTGATCATATCTTGTTTTAGACACTTGAACCACAGTTTAGTGAAACTGAGTCTGAAACTGAGTCTGAAACTGAGTCTGAAACTGAGTCTGAAACTGAGTCTGAAACTGAGTCTGAAACTGAGTCTGAAACTGAGTCTGAAACTGTGTCTGAAACTGAAGCTTCTGTAAACGATGTTCAGGATAGAAGCAGGAACTTCTGTCAGAGCCTCGTTTCCTCTGAGGAAATGTTGTGTGTCTGCAGGATGAGAAAAGGCCTCGCTGAGAACATTTGGCTGCGCACACACACACACACACACACACACACACACACACACACACACACACACACACACACACACACACACACACACACACACACACACACACACACACACACACACACACAAACTGTTTACTGGCTTTTTTTCAAACATGCCCATTTTGAAAACCTGGTTAAATAAAACCCAGTAGATTTTCTGTTAACGGGTGTTTCTACGTTTGTTCCCAGAACACGGATGTGTGTGTGTGGAATAGTTTTTATTCTGCCATCTGCCTGGTGTTACACACACAACTTAAACTACAGAGGAGCTGTAAGGTTTAGATGGTTCCAGGCTTCAGGCCGCAGACAAAACTTATTTTTATCTACAGAAGAGAATAAAGCTATATAGCAGCTATATGTTGTTAACATGTATAAATCTGACATACGTGTAAAATTGAAGCTTAGGTTTCAGGTCCAGGCAGCAGGTTTTTGACACAGAGAACGGTGTGAAGTCGGACGTTTGCAGCTCTAAGCAGTAGGTGGGTTCACGTGACACAAATGTTCACCAGCAGGTCACTGATCAGAGGACTGAGCTCCAGGCAGAGAATGTTCTCCTCAAAGGCAGCAGTGTGTGTGTGTGTGTGTGTGTGTGTGTGTGTGTGTGTGTGTGTGTGTGTGTGTGTGTGTGTGTGTGTGTGTGTGTGTGTGTGTATTAAGTTGTTAGTTCAACACCAAGGATTTAAAAACCATAGAAAACACATCTGATCCCTTTTCCCGCGTTTGGTTCCATGAGTTTGTTTCTGATGTGGAGAATTTAATCTGATGTGGGATTCTGACATTATTGGATCACGTAAAAAAATTAAATTAATACCTGTGTAGTTTTACTTTGTTTAACTTTTTCTCTACAATCATTTCCATCCCAGGATTTAAAGAGCAGCGTTAAAAACAAATCTGTTCCTTAGCTCAGGTTTGTGTCATAAAACTTTAAATGAATTTAAGTTTGACTTTTTCAATGCTGACCCTGTGTAACCAAACAAAATATCCATGATCAATAAAACTGGGAATCTTCACAAATCATTAGTCGTTTAAGAGCACATCTACAGTATAACTAACTGTTAGCGTTAGCATTAGCAGTCTCAGCTGAGCTTTTTAAATTGATGAACATGGTGCCTACAATCCCAAACCAGTATCCTCTGGAGGGTTCTACTCATACACTTTCTGTGGATCAGAAAATTGTAGTTTTATTTTATCTTCTCTGTGAGTCACGTGTCAGTCAGCTACAGGCTAAAGGCAGGGTGCACCCTGGATAGGACGCCAGCTCAGTGTAGGGTCAAACTACTACACACACACACACACAGTCATGGTCGGCAGTCATGTGATACCGTACACGCATTCTATTGGCTGACGGCATCAGGAAGTGCGCTACGTTCCGTCAGTCTGGGACTTCTGTGAGACACAAACGTGTTTTAAACAGTCTATCAGAGTGTTTTAAAGGTAATACAGAGAGAAGGTGGTTTAATATCAGTATGGGGGGGTTCAGAAAGGGTTAAATTACCATAAATAATAAGATAAATAGTTTGTTGTTCTATCGTTGAATTTGATTTCACACGGGGTTCCTGGAACACATTAACTGTGAGGAACGACGGATTTCTGTAAATGTAAATATTCTGTATCTTCACTGATTTAATTAATAAATCCACTTCAAGGTACCAAGGAGAGTACTTTATGCTCATCTGCATCAAATCTGTGTTGGTTTATTACAGTATTTTCCTCACTATAAGGCACACCTAAAAGCCTTTAATTCTCTCAAAAACCAACAGAGTGCCTTATATGTGAAAAGCATTTTAAAATAGGCCATTCATTGAAGGTGTGCCTTATAGTGCAGAAAATACTGTATTTTTATTACTATTATTATGATTGTTATTATTATTATTATTATTATTACTGTTATTATTATTATTATTATTACTGTTATTATTATTATTACTGTTATTATTATTATTACTGTTATTATTATTATTATTATTACTGTTGTTGTTGTTGTTGTTGTTATTATGATGATCATGATTATTATTATTATAATGATGATCGTTCCTCTTCTCCAGATAACTCTGACCATGGGTGACTGGAGCGCTCTGGGACGTCTCCTGGACAAGGTCCAGGCCTACTCCACTGCGGGGGGGAAGGTGTGGCTGTCGGTGCTCTTCATCTTCAGGATCCTGGTCCTGGGCACCGCTGTGGAGTCAGCCTGGGGAGATGAACAGTCTGCCTTCAAGTGTAACACCCAGCAGCCTGGCTGTGAGAACGTCTGCTACGACAAGTCCTTCCCCATCTCCCACGTTCGCTTCTGGGTCCTCCAGATTATCTTTGTGTCAACACCGACATTACTCTATCTGGCTCATGTGTTTTATTTGAACAGGAAGGAACAAAAGTTCAACAGGAAAGAGGAGGAGCTTAAAGCGGTACAAAATGACGGTGGTGATGTCGACATCCCACTACGGAAAATTGAGATGAAGAAGCTGAAATACGGCATTGAGGAACACGGTAAAGTGAAGATGAAGGGGGCCCTGCTCAGAACCTACATAGTCAGCATTTTCTTTAAGTCCATGTTCGAGGTGGGCTTCCTGGTCATCCAGTGGTACATGTACGGCTTCAGCCTGGCCGCCGTCTACACCTGTGAGAGGTCCCCGTGTCCACACCGGGTGGACTGTTTCCTGTCTCGCCCCACAGAGAAGACCGTCTTCATCATCTTCATGCTGGTGGTCTCTCTGGTGTCCCTGTTGCTCAACGTCATCGAACTCTTCTACGTGTTCTTCAAGCGGATCAAAGACCGGGTCAAGGGCAAACAGCAGCCCACACTCTACCCCAGTGGGGGTACCCTGAGCCCCACCCCCAAAGACCTGTCCACTGCTAAGTACACCTACTACAATGGCTGTTCCTCCCCAACTGCCCCACTCTCACCCATGTCACCCCCAGGCTACAAGCTGGCCACTGGGGAGCGGGGTACCGGTTCCTGTCGTAACTACAACAAGCAGGCCAACGAGCAGAACTGGGCCAACTACTCCACCGAGCAGAACCGTCTGGGCCACACGGGGGCAGGAAGCACCATCTCAAACTCCCACGCTCAGGCCTTCGACTTCCCCGACGACACCCAGGAGCACAAGAAGCTGTCGCCGGCCGGACACGAGCTGCAGCCGCTCACGCTGGGGGACGCCAGGCCCTGCAGCCGAGCCAGCAGCAGGATGAGCAGCCGAGCCAGACCGGACGACCTGGACGTGTGAGCGCCGTCCACGCCGGACAATCAGAAGACAGAGAACTACTGGGACTAACCTTGACAACTGTCTTCAGCATAGAGACTTTATTCAATCGAGTGACATTAAAACTTGTTTTATAACACTGTCAAAGGTACAAGTTGCAAATATTTTTGAAATGACCTTTAGTAGATTTGTTAGTGGAGCTAACCCAGCTTTAGTAGAACCCATGAGCCACAGGATCGGTCTAACAGTCACTGATTACTTCCAGAGAACGACACTGGTCAAAGGGATTCGTGTTATTTCCATGTTTCTTTCTCATTTTCTGTCCTTCTGCAAACATTCTTTCTGTTACTTTGCACTGTCATAGTATAAATCAGTAGTTATACTGCTAGCTTTACAATAGTTATGAGTTTTTAAGTTCTGACAAACTAGCTTGAAATAACTTCGTCCCAAAAATGTCCCAAGTACATTATTTAGTCTTAAGCTCTAGCAGTGATGTCAAGAGGAGTGTCCCCAGCGGTAAAAGACAATACGATGTTTTCCCTAATTAATTCCACCCAAGAGTCACACAGTGATCATTTTGATTGATGGGAGTCACTCATGGTCTACTTAGGGTCACTTTAGGGGCCGTTTACAGAACAAACACTGACGTAAACCATAGAATCTGAACTTGAGGCTGAATTCATGTACAGTGATCCCTCGTTCCTCGTGGTTAAAGCGTTCCAGGAACCACACGCGATTAACGAATTCCATGATAGAGCGATAAACTATTTTATTATTTACAGTAATGTAAATGTTTCTGACCCCCCCATACTGATATTAAACCACCGTCTATCTGTATTACCTTTAAAACACTCTGATAGACTGTTTACAGCACTTCCGTGTCTCACGGAACGTAGCGCACTTCAGGATGCCGTCAGCCAATAGAATGCGCCTACAGTATCATGTGACTGCCTACCAAAAAATCCGGGATAAGTTGAAGTCGCGAACGTTGATGCGCGAATGCATGAAGGGGCACCATAGATCCATCCAGACTAGAGCCATCTTTAGACCCATGGTGGTTTGATATAACAAGTCAGTCAGTCAGTCAGTCTCGTAGTAATCTGGATTGGGATTAGGCTCCAGCTCCCTGTGACCCGCAACAGTGATTGCAGCGGTTAAGAACATGAATGAATGAATGAATGAATGAATGAATGAATGAATGTGTTTTCCTGTCTTGTTGGTGACGGTCCTACAGAACGTCTGTGAGTCTGACAGACGAGTCGTGACAGAGTGAAGAGACGTTTCACCAACTGGTTTGGAAACAGACTGACTCTGTGGAGTAAAGTCAACTGGACCTGAAGACGTTTCACCTTTTGAATGAGAGGCGAAATGTTTCAAACACAGAGATCCATCGTGATCTGGATGACGGAGACCCTCCACACACAGGCCAACACACTGGTGGTTTGGTGATAGTGGATAGTCCCTTACATCAGTAGAAACTTGTCCTGACTGGTCTGTGTCCAACGGCGGAAACCGAGTCAATTAACTCTAACGTTTGAGGCAATATTTCAAATATAAAAATCTGTAATTTTAAGAGGCCAGCAAACAGCAAATTTACTACCAATATCTTTAATACCAATATTTAGTTGACCAAAACATATCCAGTAGTATCAGGCTCCCATTTGTCTTATTTTTAGCTGATCTGGTACCAAACCAGAAAAACTGAAATCAAGTCTTGTGAAAATGCACAGAAATATTTGGAACTTCAAATGTTTTGAAGGTGTTTGATGGAATCAGAGGAATATTTGAATAAATACTGGAAGAATGAATAACAAATGTCTGAAGTGATATATGTATAACTTTATTTTCACCAAATGTTAGTATTAATAACTTTATTATTATGAAGCTTCATGTATGTGTACAAGTAACAAATTAGCAACACAACAGACTTTTTAATTGAAATTCTTCAATATTAATGTGTAAAAACATTGTTCAGTTTGTCACGTCTAATCTTAGGCTCAGGGTGCAGAAGATTAGAGATTATTCATTATGTAAATCCAGTAAACAGAATAGAACACATTGCAGACTGGTGGACAAACCAGCATCATGAATAGTTTCACCACATTATGGTTTCTTCAATGTCTTCACTGTACTGTCCAGTCCTGTCAAACACATGAAGATCATACAGTGAACATACAGTAGACCATGTGACTCCTCCTTTACATGTTTGTTGCACAGAGGATGAAGAGAATCTAAATTAAACATTTTACATTCACTTTATTTGACGTTATGCTGACTTTAGCTCCAGGTTTGGAGTCTGGTTTCCTGACAAACTTAGAATTCATGTGAATTTGTGTTTTTGATTTATTCTGTGTGTGTTTGTGTGTGTGTGTGTGTGTGTGTGTGTGTGTGTGTGTGTGTGTGTGTGTGTGTGTGTGTGTGTGTGTGTGTGTGTGTGTGTGTGTGTGTGTGTGTGTGTGTGTGAGTCACTGGTCCAGCCACTGTGTCTAAACACAGATGAATGATTCTGACCTGTTTCTGGTGTGTGAACGAAGGATTTCTTAACTATTGTTCTGTTTTATGTAACCTCTGCTGCTTGACAATATATATTTAGTACTGTAGACTGAGATAATTGTGTCATAAAATGTGACTTTGTAGAAGATTATTGATTATACATTCAGACTAATATTTAGTCAGCTACATTAAAACATTTGACAAGAGTTCTTGAAAACCCAGTTCGGCCTTGTTTCAGTTTTTTGTCATTTTTTACACATCATTTTGTGTTGATTCTGTTGGTACGAGTGTATCACTGATCTGTCAGCTCCACGGCTTTGCACTGACGTCGTAGTTTAGAGAAATCATATGATGCACACACCTGTTAAACATACTAATTTATTTAAAATATACAAATCATGACAGCCCATGTTAACAGATATTGGCCCACAGGTTGTGATGTCATTCACTGAGAGAATGGGGGGGGGGGGCAGTTATTCATAGAGTTATAATCCATGTGGATCCAGTGTAACACAGTGTTAGTGTAACACAGTGTTAGTGTAACACAGTGTTAGAGTAACACAGTGTCAGTGTAACAGTGTTAGTGTAACACAGTGTTAATGTAACACAGTGTTAATGTAACACAGTGTTAGTGTAACACAGTGTTAGTGTAACACAGTGTTAGTGTAACACAGTGTTAGTGTAACACAGTGTTAATGTAACACAGTGTTAATGTAACACAGTGTTAGAGTAACACAGTGTTAGTGTAACACAGTGTTAGTGTAACAGTGTTAGTGTAACACAGTGTTAGTGTAACACAGTGTTAGTGTAACACAGTGTTAGTGTAACACAGTGTTAATGTAACACAGTGTTAATGTAACACAGTGTTAATGTAACACAGTGTTAGTGTAACACAGTGTTAGTGTAACACAGTGTTAATGTAACACAGTGTTAATGTAACACAGTGTTAATGTAACACAGTGTTAGAGTAACACAGTGTTAGTGTAACACAGTGTTAGTGTAACACAGTGTTAGTGTAACACAGTGTTAGTGTAACACAGTGTTAATGTAACACAGTGTTAGTGTAACACAGTGTTAATGTAACACAGTGTTAATGTAACACAGTGTTAGTGTAACACGGTGTTAGTGTAACACAGTGTTAGTGTAACACAGTGTTAGTGTAACACAGTGTTAGTGTAACACAGTGTTAGTGTAACACAGTGTTAGTGTAACACAGTGTTAGTGTAACACAGTGTTAGTGTAACACAGTGTTAATGTAACACAGTGTTAATGTAACACAGTGTTAATGTAACACAGTGTTAGAGTAACACAGTGTTAGTGTAACACAGTGTTAGTGTAACACAGTGTTAGTGTAACACACTCTTAGTGCACGTCAGAAACTCCTTCACTGTATGTGAAAAAACATTTTAACCAATAAATCGTTTTAATCCATTTGTCATCACTCATTTGACTTTACCATCAGTCAGACGCTCACAGGTGTGGTGGTGGTAAGGGTACGTGCTGTACGTAGCTTTACGTAGCCTTACGTAGCTTTACGTAATGTTCTGTAATTGGTCTGGTGCTGCCAGCATATGTAGTGTTATGTAGTGTTATGCAGTGTACGTATTACATCCTTATGAGAGCAGGAAATGGTCCGACAGTCAATCAAGCGGAGCGATGACTAAAATCACACATTTTTTGCAGATTTTGAAACTCACACATAAAATCGCTTCGAGGTGAAAGGCACACTGTTGGTTTTTGATAAACTTAAAGTACACAACATTCCCTCACATAGTTGTGCTTCAGGATGTGTGGCTTCACCACATCACAGATTTTTTAAATTATATATACATTATATTTTTTTCCTCGATGAGATGTAAGTTCCTTCCATCGAGGACAAGAGAGAGAGGAAAGCAGTAAGTGTGCCGTAGTCATGTGACAGCGTACGCGCATCCTATTGGCTGACAGCACTGCATTCAGCGTTCAAACTCACAGTTCGTCCTTACTTTTGCCTTGCGAAGTGGAATTTTGTCTGTGAAACCGTTGCTATGGCTCCCAAACGTGCTGCCGGTTTAATATCAGTATGGGGAGGGGTCATGAACGTTTAAATCATGTGTCAAACTCAAGGCCCGGGGTCCAAATGTGGCCCTCCACATCCTTTAATATTGTCTAAAAATAAGTAGATCAAAAGTGTGCTTTGACCAAAACTACATTTCCCACAATGCAGTAGTTCAGTCCATCTTAACTCTGACTAAACGTTGTGAACAAAGTTAATGTCCTAACTTGTGTCTGATGTTATTTTTCTTTATTGATTGATAGTTTGATCCTTGATTGATGGAGTTCTGTGGGTTTAATAACCTGACAAATGAAAAGGATTTATGTTAGAACAGAGAAAAAAACAAACATGGTGTTAAGTAATAAATTCAGTTACAGTGCGCCCCCGTTCTTTGTGGTTAATGCATTCCAGAAACCACATGCGAATCACGAATTCCGCGATATCGCGACAATCTATTTATCTTCTTATTTAGGGTAATTTTAACATTTCTGAACCCCCCCATACTGATATTAAACCACCTTCCATCTGTATTACCTTCAAAACACTCTGAAAGACCGTTTAAAGAACTTTTGTGTCTCATGGAAGTCAGAGACTCACGAAAAAAACAAACAATTTCTCCACTGAGGGACTAATGATGGAACTTTGGTCTACTTATTCTTTTGAGCTTATGGAGAACTTTGTAACTGTATTTTGATAAGTGGAGTATAAATAAAGTCCAGAATTATTCATTCATTTCAATCTTCTTGAAGAATTATTGTAATTGAATAGTATTCATGAGGACTGTAAGACAGTGGTGAGGTGTGCTGTAGGTGTGACAGAGGAGTTCAAGGTGGAGGTGGGACTGCATCAGGGATCAGCTCTGAGCCCCTTCTTGTTGCTATGGTGATGGACAGGCTGACAGACCAGGTTAGACAGGAATCTCCATGGACTATGATGTTTGCAGATGACATTGTGATCTGTAGTGAGAGCAGGGAACAGGTGGAGGAGAAGCTAGAGAGGTGGAGGTTTGTCCTGGAAAGGAGAGGAATGAAGGTTAGCCGCAGTAAGACAGAGTACATGTGTGTGAATGAGAGGGACCCAAGTGGAAGAGTGAGGCTACAGGGAGAAGAGATCAAGAAGGTGGAGGATTTGAAGTACTTAGGGTCAACAGTCCAGAGCAATGGAGAGTGTGGAAAAGAGGTGAAGAAGCGTGTCCAGGCAGGATGGAACGGGTGGAGGAAAGTGTCAGGTGTGATGTGTGATAGAAGAGTTTCAGCTAAAATGAAAGGAAAGGTGTACAAAACTGTGGTGAGACCAGCGATGTTGTTTGGTCTAGAGACAGTGTCCCTGAGGAAAAGACAGGAGACAGAGCTGGAGGTAGCAGAGATGAAGATGCTGAGGTTCTCTCTGGGAGTGACCAGGATGGATAGGATCAGGAATGAGTACATCAGAGGGACAGCACATGTTAGAGGTTCTGGAGATAAAGTCAGAGAGGCCAGACTGAGATGGTTTGGACATGTCCAGAGGAGAGATAGTGAATATATTGGTAGAAGGATGCTGAGTTCTGAACTGCCAGGCAGGAGGCCTAGAGGAAGACCAAAGAGGAGGTTTATGGATGTAGTGAAAGAGGACATGAAGGTAGTTGGTGTGAGAGAAGAGGAGGCAGAAGACAGGGTTAGATGGAGGACACTGATTGGCTGTGGAGACCCCTGAAGGGAAAAGCCGAAAGGAAAAGAAGAAGAAGTACTACAAGTTTTTAGTACTCCTGCCTCAATGTATTCCTTGATAGTATCTGAAATTTCTTTCTGTCCTCCAGGAATACGATATTGTTTAAGGTTCACCACCTTGCCTGCTTCTGGAATTGGAAAAGGAGGCATTAAAACCTTTCCCACTGTTACTTTGTTTACTCCAAACTGAAATCCGGATTTAGTGAAAGAGGACATGAAGGTAGTTGGTGTGAGAGAAGAGGATGCAGAAGACAGGGTTAGATGGAGGACACTGATTGGCTGTGGAGACCCCTGAAGGGAAAAGCCCAAAGGAGGAGAAGAAGAAAATTCAGCTGTTTATGCAACAATGTGGGCCTTGGGTTATGCAGGAGACTATCCCAGCTGTCTGTGGGTGAGAGCTGGGCTACACCCTGGGGAAATTGCCGTTCTCTGTGGGTTTTCTGGCTTGTTCCTACATTCAGAAACATACAGCTCAGGTATGTTCAACAGGCTTCATGTTGACTGGTCACATGCTGCTAGTGTGCATGTAGTATAGTTCCTGCTACTCATCTGTAAAAAAAAAAAAGTATTACACCAGTAGAAAATTATTTTTATCTATTTATCCATCCAGTAATACAATATCTTACATTCACATATTCATTCATTTTCTCTCACTACTCACACTGTGTCTGGTCTTGTATTTGACTAAGTAGCAGTGATGGTCATACACATAGTTCTACAGTTACTGCCATGTGTAAGCAGGACTGGGAGCAGACAGGCATCCCGAGGATCAAATACAGGTTGTATAAAATGTTTGTATGAAAAAGCTGAATGGACCTCTTAAAGGGTGAAGCTGCCTGCCTATGAACTCTTGTGCCTTGGAGAAAAATTGAGACTATTTACCTGGTTATCAAACAAAAGGCCTTATCACATTCACCTACTGAAATATAGCATTTTTGCATGTCTGACAAATACAGCCACAAAAGCTGCTGCATCTACGTTTTTATTACACAATGACCACACAATCACTTTGTGTGCAGCTGTGCCCATAGAACAATGAATGTTGTCATTTTAGCATTGATCATTAGTGACTGGGGTATAAAATGGTTGGTGCCGTTTTGAATGGCATTCCATAAGAAAATAAAATGTGAAACATGATTACTGCTGCGAGTAATGGAGCACCTGCAGCACCTCTCCACCAATGTGACGCAGCTGAGTACCCAGCTGGCAGCTATCTACAACCAGCTCTTGCCATCCAGCTCCTTGAGTCTACCGCCCCCCCAGCCAGCGGCAGCACCACCCACCTTCCAGACGTCTTCTCCCAGAGAACCATTCATTCTAGAGATTTAGGCACACGTGCACAATTTCTCCTACAATGCACATGAGTTTTCAACCAGCAGCCCACCACGTACACTACCACCCAGTCAAAAATAGAGTTTGTGATGAGGACAGGCGGCAGCTTGGGCCTTGGCTATAACAGAGCAGGAATCAGTTTCTCACTGATTACAAGCTTTTTACAAATGAGATGAAGCATATTTTTGATCATCTGGTACATGTTAGAGAGACAGTAGGACAACTGTTAGACTTACAGCAGGACAAACAGTCTCCCAGTATGTCATTAACTTCTGGATTCTTGCAGCCATTAGTGGGTGGGGGGACTCAGCGCTACAGGTCATTTTTCGGAAGGGGGTAGCGGGGGAGATGACGGACGAGCCAGGTGTAAGAGGACTGCACATCCCTGAATGAGCTAGTCACATTAGCCACACACATTGACAACAGGCTCAGGGCGAGACGGAGAGAGAGAAGATGGACCAGGCCCGACACTCCTCGTCCTTCTCACCTGCTAGGCCTCCCAGCATGAAGACCTCCGCCTCCTTCTCTTCGGTCAACGCCCCTGAGCTCCAACCCAGCGATTCGTTTCGGATGAGCCTATGCAGTTTGGGAGGGTTTGACTCACACCTGCCAAACGACAGTGCCGCTTGAGGGACAACCCTTGCCTCTACTGTGGCCGGGGAGGCCACCTTCTCATTAGTTGCCCCAACTTGCCAAAAGGTGGGGCTCACTAGTAGGTGGGAAGGCACTGGTGAGCTGAATTTCTTCTTCTTCGTCCTCCCAGTTACAAGCACCAGGTATCACAACGTTGAGTCACAACGCTCCTTGCCTGTCCAGGTGCTGATAGACTCAGGGGCTGATGACAATTTTATAGACACTGACTTTGTAAAAAATATCGGACTTTAACTGACTTTGCTGTCCTCTCCCAAGAAAGTTCTGGCGATTGATGGAAGACTCTTGGAAGAAGTAACGCACTGAACCACGCCCCTTAACTCGACTCTCTAGGTATCACCAGGAAAACATTGAGTTTTATGGAACACTGGCCCCACTGGCATCAGTGATTTTAGGAAACCCCATGGACATCATATCAGACAGGGGGCCACAGTTCACCTCTCAAGTGTGGAAGGCCTTCTGTTGGGTGCTGGGGACTTACACCAGTCTTTCGTCCAGCTACCACCCTCAGACCAACAACCAGGCTGAACGGGCAAACCAGGACTTAGAGACAGCCCTTTGCTATGTGGCCTCATGCTTCCCCACCACCTGGTCAACCCACCTCCCTGATCAGCGCCGCCACATTTATGTCCCTGTTTATGGTGACCTCAGGCTACCAGCCCCTGTTTCCCAGCCAGGAGTCAGGGGTGGCAGTTCCATCCATCCAGGCTCAATTCCACAGGGTCCAGTGGGTCTGGAGGGAGACACGAGTGGCTCTGGGTAGGAGGGCTGGGGGCAATCAGCGCCTGGCTGACCGACGGAGGATCCCAGCTCCAGACTAACGTGTGGGGCAACAAGTCTGGCTGTCGGCAGGGGACCTGCCTCTTCAAGTGAACTCCTTGGCTCCTCGGTTCATCGGACCCTTCCCCATCGACAGGATCAACCCCAATGTTGTCCAAATCCAGCTTTCAGCCTCCCTCAAGATCCACCCAGTCTTCCATGTGTCTCTGCTAAATCCGGTGACCGACAGCCCCCTCCAACCACCACAGCGGCCACCACCTCCTCCCAGCATCATTGAAAGTCATCCCACAGACACGGTGGACCGCATCCTGGATGTCCACAGGTGAGGCAGAGGTTACCAGTACCTTGTTGACTGGGAGGAGTACAGCCTGGAGGACTGCTCCTGGGTCTGCCATGGTTGTGTTTGTTGCAATGGTCATGTTTCTCTGCACTGCTGGAGAAAGTGCAGTCTGGGCTTATGGGCAGAGTCTGTTCTCACACCTGAGTTTGGTTGTTGACCTCGTCTCCTGCCACACGTTCCCGCTGCAAGTTTGTTTCTCACGGTTCTCTTGTTTTTGGTCTCTTGGTTTTGGTGATTTTCCGTTGATACTTTGTTAGGTAGAAGTATTTCTTAGATGATTTTCTGTTGTTACTTTGTGCTTAAACTGTTTTTTCTTGTACTCTGCATCCGGGGTCCTGGCCTTGCTTTTGCCTCGTGGCTCATAACATACAGTATATTAATATGAACTGTGATGAAAGTCATTGATTGATTTTGTTTTTGATGCTGGATTTCAATTTATCAGTAGGCAAACAACACTACTGACCACTAGGATACTTTAGAAATCACATTAATAAAGTATCTAGGATTTGTGCAATAATTCACTTGTCTCCTTCAATGAATACACTATACATTGCAGGGGAGTTTGGTGGCTCTTTTGCTAGAGGGCAGGGGTTACCCATGAAAACTGAGGCAGCTGACCCCTTACAATGACCCTGATCCAGGCCCCCAACAGAACTTGGCTCACTGCAAGACGAGAGTCCAGGTGGAGATGACCGAAGGCCTACCGAAAGCCTGTTTTCAGTGCCTACATCAGGATGACCCCTGAGAGGGGCTATGATAAAATTGTGTTGTTCCACTCAATTTTGCCACCATTGTTATTATTTGGTTCTAATGGGTTATTATTGGGTGGTTGTGTGGGTTTTGTTGTTTTGACATGTTCCATCCTACAAAATGCCCCAAAATGTGCAAAATAGTCTCTGACAACAAAGTCTAGCTCCTGGCCTTCTTGTGGCAAAACGTTTCACACCAACAGAAGGGGCATGGGGTAGGTCTCTGGAGCCGTAAAACCAGACTTTCTGCAGCTGCTTTCCACCTAGATCTCCCTAGCCCGGTTTAAGAAATCCTTAGGAACCAAGCTTCCTAGCTGCTGTAAAAAACTATGTTGACATTAGGAAAAGCATCCATTCATAAAAATCCTGCTTTCATTGGTTAGTCATGGCACTTTCACTAAGTACTTGTGAGAACGGGACTCCTAGTGATAGGAGTGTGGTCAGTGGTATAGACTACATCAGGCGTGGGCACCACCAGATCCATCCATCCTTTGACGACGTATATCTGTCATGGGCTTGAGACAGCTGTACACAGGTGTCTGTAAACATTGATTGAATTGCTAGTGGCAGGTGTGGGCAGTCACAATCAGTTAGGAAGACCAACCCGTGTGATAATCCTCCTGGAGAGGAGCAGAGACGGACGGCCGTCAGTGAGTTACTGGTCAGGTCGGGAGGTAATGTTTGGTCATGGAGGAGAGAGACGCTCTGGGTTGCTGCTGGAGCTGTGATGACGACGAGAAGGCACGGGGGTGACCGCTGACAGTAGGGGGTTGGGGACACATTCCGCCCCTTAATAAAGTCCCACCCCTTGTACATCACCAGCTGATTGACACGTGACAGGTAGCCTTACCCAGTAGTGAGGGGGGAAGCGTGAGCAAAGGGTAGAGGGGTTGGGATTAGTTCTGCCCCCTCCGTTCCAGACTGAGTGAGATTACGCCCCATGTATAACAAAACTTTACTTTTAAAAAAAAACATCCGCTGCTGCCTTTCTGTGTGGGGAATTTGTTCCACAGAAGTTTAAAGTCTGAAAGGGTGGTGTCGCAAACTGTGACACATCAAGTTTGAATGTTGTAAGCATGAGAGAAATAAGTGGTGAGTAGGTTCAGACTGTTACTAGGGGGGTCGGTTCTCCACATGTGATTGCTGGGAAAAGACTCCAGATAAAGTTACTTTGGTCCGGAAATGAGAAATGCACTGATGGAATCCTTCTTACTGAAAAGAGCATGAACTAGAGGTCAAACGGTATCATTTCTGTTTTTAAGTTCCGCGTTGGTTTCACCATTCTGACCACTCTCTCTGTATCTGCCCCTCAGGGGGGTCTGAGTGGGGGCACAGAGGATTCTTTCTGTGATGGTCAATTTTGTGCTGTTTCTAGACTGCTGGACCTGCCTCTCGTGTATTTGTGTGAGGGAATCTCAGTGGTCATATTGGGTGTAGGTCTGATGGACATGAAGGCGTACGAGGTGCTTTTGGTTTGGTGAGTGTAATTCAGAAAGAGTGAATTATGTGGTGAATAATGTAGTTGTTAACGACTCCCCATCCCAGAAGAGGGTGAGCCATCTGGTGACATCAGTCTGGTGATGCATTAACACAGGTGGAGTACATCCTCACTACAAAATGCAACTTTAAGTATGTCATACGTAATACTAAAGTCATCCCTAATGAAGAATGTCTTGTATGTTATATCTACAGAAAGAAAAAATAATCTTTGGCCCTAAGCATCATGTTTGGAAAATGACAGACCAAAGTGTAAGAAATGAATTCCTAATGGGGTGAAAGTGGAGTTAGATCTATGCCCTCAGCTGAAGTCATATGGCATTTGCTAACTAGCAGCTTTCTGCCCGTGGGAGAAACGATCTGTGGCTCCTCAAAAAAACGATTTTGAATAAATCAGACTTGTGGTGGGACGACTCAGTCAGCGCTGTGATGGAGGAGGAAAGACGTATTTACACAGTGTGGAAGAGGGGTGGAAGAGAGCAACACTAATTGCTAACTAATTGCAGTTTTGCAGATTGTTAGTAGGTAGTCACATGATACCGTACACGCCTACTATTGGCTGACAGCATCCGTGTATGTGCTGCATTCAGAGACTCATGGTTCCTCCTGCAGATTGTCTTTACGTCCCTGGGACTGCAGCTAGACAGCAGACTGGACTGGTCACTCAACTCCAACTGTGTGTACAAGAAGGGGCAGAGCAGGATGTACTTCCTAAGGAGGCTGGCCTCCTTCAACATCTGTCCTAAGCTCCTTCTCATGTTCTATCAGTCCGTAGTCTCCAGTGTGCTGTCATACGCCATTGTGTGTTGGGGTGGGGGGGCCAGGAAAAGAGATATGGACCGTCTGAACAGACTCATGCGCAGAGCGGGCTCAGTGGTCGGGCTGAGCCTGGACTCTGTGGAGACAGTTCTGGAGAGCAGGACCATGTCTAAAATTAAGACTATCATGAACAACACCAGCCCCCAGAGGAGCACCTTCAGCGGCAGACTGCTGTCACACAGCACCTCCACAGAGAGGCTGAGGTCCTCCTTCATGCCCCGTGCCTTCAGGGGGTACAATGACTATACTAAATTTATTTATACTAAAACCGTCCCCAAACTCATATTAAACGACCTTCTATCCGTATTACCTTTAAAACACTCTGATAGACCCCCCCCCCCCGGTGTTTCTTTTGATGGGCAAAGATGACACACACGATATCACCACTCTTGCCCCTTTCTAAGTCTCATGAACAAATGCAGAACACACACACGTCGTCCAACACACACACACACACACACACACACACACACACACACACACACACACACACACACACACACACACACACACACACACACACACACACACACACACACATACACACACAACAGAACAATAGGGGTTATCACAGGCAGAAACACTTTTATATTATCCTGTAGGAGCCGGGGCTGGATGGTGGTGAAGGCACTCGAAAAGTCAAAGAAGAACACCCTGACAGCACAGCCCCCGGTGTCCAGGTAGGAGAGCACACGGTGGAGGAGCTACAAGACAGCGTCGTCAACCCCAACCTAGGCCTGATAGGCGAACTGGAGAGGGTCCATTGCACTCTGCACCTGTGGACGCATGAGCTCCAGGACCAGTCGCTCTAGGGTCTTCATTACGTGGGAGGTAAGAGCGACCCGTCGGTGGTCATTGAGCTCAGTAGGGCGTCTTTTCTTGGGTACCGGGATGATGCAGGAGTTCTTCCACAGTGACGGGACCCTCCCCAGCCGCAGACTGAGGTTGAACAATCGCTGCAGGGGGTCCCCTAGTTCCGAAGCACAGGCTTGGAGGAGTCTTGGGGAGACCTTATCTAGTCGAGCCGCCCTATAGGGACAGAGCCTCCGCAGCGATGTCGTCACCAGGTCTGCAGTGATGACGGTCTCAGTCGTGGTGGGAGCAGGAAGTCGTGGCGAGGTTGGAAGTCCAGTGGTTGAGGTGGGGCCGTTGAGCTTCACAGCTGTTGGAGTGGGCTCGGGAGAAGTGGCAGGGGTGGAAGGAGAGGAAGCACAGGAGGAGGGAGCATCAGTGGAGCGGTCTGCAGGACCAGGAGAGGCCTGGGACAAAGAGCCGGGAGTGGTGGGGGAGCTGAACCGATTGAAAAAGCTGTTTAGTTCATTCGCTCGTTCACTATTCCCCTCCACAGTGCTGCACCCTTTCCCGTGTCCGGTGATGGTTCTCATCCCATTCCAGACCTCCCGCACCTGGTTGCACCCCAGCTGCTTCTCCAGCGTCTTCCTGTACGCGTCCTTGGCTTCCCTCAGGCAGTCTCACTTCCTGCTGGGCCTTCCTCATCTCCTTGTTCTTGCTCCTGAACGCCCGCTTCTTCCTGTTCAGGACAGCCTTGACTTCCTTTGTTACCCAGGGTTTGTTGTTGGGGTAACGCCTGACTGTCCTGACAGGGGCCACAGTGTCCACACAGAAGTTCATGTAGTCTGTAAAACACTGAGCTGCCCCCTCAATGTCCTCCCCATGTGAGCTCACGATGACATCCCAGTTGGTGGTCTGGAAGCAGTCCCTCAGCATCTCCTCTGCTTCCGGGGACCACCTCCTGACCTGTCGTGTTGTTGCTGGCAGCCGTTTCACCAGCAGGATCTAGGTGGGCTTTAGGTACACTAGGTTGTGGTCTGATTTACCTAGTGGAGGGAGGGGGGTGGAGGTGTATGCCTCCTTAGCATTAGCGTAGAACAGATCGATGGTTCTGTTCTTCCGTGTGGGACAGTCTACACACTGGACCATTGTGGGGAGAGATGAGTCCAAGGTGACGTGGTTAAAGTCACCGGTGATGATGACGAGCGCCTCCGGGTGCCGGGTCCGAAGAGCAGAGGTGGTCCCACAGATGGTCTCTCGTGCAGTCTCTGGGTCCGCCCGTGGAGGGATGTAGACGGTGAGGACAATGACGTGTGAAAATTCACGCGCCAGGTAGTAGGGTCTGATGCTAACAGCTGTTAGCTCCAGATCGCGGTTACACAGTGTTGATTTCACCGTCACATGTCCCGGATGGCACCATCTATCGTTGGTATAGATGATTAATCCACCTCCTTTCTTCTTACCGGCGGTGTTCGTGTCCCGGTCCGCTCGTACGGAGGAGAAGCCGGTTAGTCCGACGTTAGCGTCTGGCACGTCGCCAGTTAGCCACGTCTCTGAGAACACCGACCGGCTGGTCTCCCGGTAGCGCTGTTCAGTCCTGCACAGCGCCGTCAGTTCGTCCAACTTGTTCGGTAGCGAGTTCACGTTCCCCGTGATGACAGAGGGGACGGAGGGCTTGACTCGCCTCCGGTATGAGCAATGAGAAATAAAATAAAATAAAAAAATAGACTAGTATTAAAGCAGTTTTCCACAGTAATTTTACAGAAAGTTACACATTGACTCGAGCAGTAATTTTCTCCCACACCTTCTCCCTCTCCTGTTGTTCTTTCCTTGGAGAACAGACTCACATTTGCTGTCGGCTGCATAAATCTAACCCACAACAGCTGTTTGAAACCACAAACCTGGAGTTCCCAAACTCAGGATAGGTCAACCCAGAGTCACAGGTCTGACTCAGGTTGTTAACCCTGCTTTATGAAACAGACTTCTTGGGACAAAGTCAAGATGACTTAGTTCACATGACACACAAGAGGTGGAGAAGCTGAAGCACAACAAGACATTAAAACATACAGTAAGAACCATCCAAACACAAAAACAAGGTCACAGAGGCCACAGAGGCCAGAAAACTCCCAGAAGTATAACAGCAAAAACGATAAACTATTTTTTTAATTTTCAAACATTCAGTTTTGAACTTAGAAAAAACATTTCTGTATCACAAAGTTTTATTTCTTATATTTATGTGTGGACAAATAACAGTTTGATAGGAAGTGGGGATAGCCTGAAAAACAATATAAACTAACACTACTGTAATTCTTCATGTGAACATTTACACCATACAACCACATCAGCATTGTTTGGACCACAGGTTTCACTTCTCCATTCTGAGGGCCACCCTGGTTTGAAGCAAACCTCCAACTGTTTAACTTGGTATTGTGAAATAATGTAATATTTGCCTGTGAAGGTTTCTCAGTTAGGTCGAAAATCTGTGTTCATTAAAATCAACTGGATTGCAAGAAAAACACAAATTATTACTTGGTATCTATTCGTTAATTCAGCATTTTATGTTTAAAGTCACAGCAGGAAAACGTGCAAAAAACCTGAATCACGCTGTTGGTGTGAACAGAGAAAGAGACGTTCCACCAATCCTGGAGCTCAGAAGCTGAGCTTTATTAAGTCTGTTGAAATATTTATGGGGCTGTAAATCAGCCGATGATCGTATTTCAATAAAACAACCTTCCATTTGGAACAGAGCTGCATTCAGACAGAGGTTCTAACATCTATCAGGGGGAGAATGGTGGCAGCAGGAGGCCTTCAGGCCTCCAGCATTCTGCCTCCTCAGTTACCATCTGCAGACCTTCAGCGCTCCCACCCCCACCCCCCGACGGTTTTCCCTGGTTCATTACTGCCTGGTTTGGAGCTGGCAGACGCGCACCATACCAACCTGAAAAGGAAGGGGTTTTTAAAATGGATTTTCAGCAGCTAAAGGATCTACTTGAACCACGTCTGCTCAAAAGCAGACTGAACACACGTTCATGGCTTCATTTAGCAGCAGGACACACACTCACAGGCTGGATGTTAGTCACAGCTTCGCTGTTACGGCTCCAACACAGCAGCGTTTCACCACATGTACACCACCGTCACACACACAACAAAAAAAAAAACTTTACCTCCTACTGACTACATTTATTTAAAGATTTTGAAATGCATCCCTCTATCATTTTCTTGTAGATGAGACAACAATAATTGTCTAGAGCTGCTTCTTCCACCGTTTCTGCAGGTCATGAGTCTGCTGGAGTGCCTACGGGCAAGACGGGGGGTAATCTCTGGATGTGTTGACCATGGTGGACATTTCCACATCTTGTTTTGAAATTAAGGAAAGTGAAAGAGTATTTTTGTAGTGTAGGAGTTCTCAACTACTCTTCAAAGTCTAGGAGAGCAGGTATTAGAAGTTATTTTTCAAGGTCTGTATACCCTTGATAGAAAAAAACGTTTCAAGGGCAAAATTACAAAAGTCAAAGTCAAACACACTGTGTTCAAATGGTGATAGCAAAAAAAAGTTAAATAATATAGAAGGGCAGAATAAATTCCAGTAATAAAACTAAATCAGAAAATCAAATGTGCTTTCAGAGAAACATTTCGATTCTAAAATAGTGAAATGTGAAGGACAACAAAGCTGGAACACAACAGCCAACATGAGGAGTATCTGACGATGAAGGACTCTCTGTAATTACCCCAGAGAGATGGGACGAGGGTAAGGAGGCACACGGAGGAACCAGATCAGATATTCACTGTGAAGGGAATGTCACAAGAAGACACACAGTACAACAATAGAGTAACATAAACGGGGTATGTGAGCAGGCACCGGCAAAGAAGGACAGAGAAACTCTACAACACAAATTACACCAAAATAACACAGGAAATGGAAAACTCCAGATAAGGCAGGAGCATTTTGCAATAAAATGAAACAGGAAATAATCCAACTCAAAACCCAGGACCATGGCTAGAAAAACAATTGTTGCCTGTGAACTGTGAGCTTCAGTGTCTACAGAGAGACCAACACATGAAACGTCTTTAAACTGTGTTGTCAGTTATCTTATTTTTTGTCTTCTAAAAAGATTCTTTATTAGACTAAGAATTACAAGGACCTAATGATGAACAGAGCAGCTGCTCTTCACAGTTGGAGATTTTAAGACAAAACTTTTCATGCAAAATAATAATTCAATATGTATATTAATCTACTCAGTTGATTATTATTAACAATTATGAGGCCACCATTTCAAAAGGGAAAAAGCAACATCTCTGAGGTAAACAACAGTGTCCATGTCTAGCCCTCCATTATTCTGTCCAGCTGATTTATTCTGGTCCTGTTTTAGTTTGAGGCAGTTACCTTCCATTATGTCTCTGAACCAAAGCTGTGCAATACCACCTCTTGTGTTGAGAACAGGACAGAACAGACAGTGTCTGCGCATGTGCGAGCAGGCTTCAGTTTCCTCTGCTCTGAGCCAGTTTGTTGTGCTTAATTTTGCGTATTTTTCTATGTTTCTATGTTATTCTAACATAAATTTAGATAATGTATATCACTAGGCTAGTGTACTCCAGGAAGGAGTTGATGTCTCTGAGGGTCAAAGGAGACCCCGCAACACGCGATCTCATCCCCCTGAGCTCCGACGGAGATATCGTGGCTGCCGAGCAGGTCGCGTTGAAAGGACTAGACTAACGGCTAGAGCCGCTAACCGGAGGAGAGTCAGCCCTCCGTCCCCTCCGTCATCATGGGGAACGTGAACTCTCTACCAAAAAAGTTGGACGAACTGACGGTGCTGTGCAGGACTGAACAGCGCTATCGGGAGACCAGCTTGTTGGTGTTCTCTGAGACGTGGCTAACTGGCGACGTGCCAGACGCTAACGTCGGACTAACCGGCTTCTCCTCCGTACGAGCGGACCGGGACACGAACACCGCCGGTAAGAAGAAAGGAGGTGGATTAATCATCTATACCAACGATAGATGGTGCCATCCGGGACATGTGACGGTGAAATCAACACTGTGTAACCGCGATCTGGAGCTGGCAACTGTTAGCATCAGACCCTACTACCTGGAGCGTGAATTTATCACACGTCACTGTCCTCGCCGTCTACATCCCTCCACGGGCGGACCCAGAGACTGCACGAGAGACCATCTGTGGGACCACCTTTGAATCTCAATCTGTTCTACACTAATGCTAAGGAGGCATACACCGCCACCCCCTCCCCCCACTAGGTAAATCAGACCATAACCTAGTGCACCTACAGCCCACCTACATCCCGCTGGTGAAACGGCTGCCAGCAACAACACGACAGGTCAGGAGGTGGTCCCCGGCAGCAGAGGAGATGCTGAGGGACTGCTTCCAGACCACCAACTGGGATGTCATCGTGGGCTCACATGGGGAGGACATTGAGGGGGCAGCTCAGTGTTTTACAGACTACATGAACTTCTGTGTGGACACCGTGGCCCCTGTCAGGACGGTCAGGTGTTACCCCAACAACAAACCGCGGGTAACCAAGGAAGTCAAGGCTGTCCTGAACAGGAAGAAGCGGGCGTTCAGGAGCAAGAACGAGGAGGAGATGAGGAAGGCCCAGCAGGAAGTGAGACTCTGCCTGAGGGAAGCCAAGGAGGCGTACAGGAGGAAGCTGGAGAAGCAGCTGGGGTGCAACCAGGTGCAGGAGGTCTGGAATGGGATGAGAACCATCACCGGACACGGGAAAGGGTGCAGCACTGTGGAGGGGAACAGTGAACGAGCGAATGAACTAAACAGCTTTTTCAAGCGGTTCAGCTCCCCCACCACTCCCGGCTCCTCGTCCCAGGCCTCTCCCGGTCCTGCAGTCTGCTCCACTGATGCTCCCTCCTCCTGTGCTTCCTCTCCTTCCACCCCTGCCCCTTCTCCCGAGCCCACTCCAAGAGCTGCGAAGCTCAACGGCCCCACCTCAACCAATGGACTTCCAACCTCGCCACGACTGAGGCGGTCATCACTGCAGACCTGGTGACCACAACGCTGCGGAGGCTCCATCGCTATAAGGCGACTGGACCGGATAAGGTCTCCCCAAGACTCCTCCGAGCCTGTGCTTCGGAACTGGGGGACCCCCTGCAGCGATTGTTCAACTTCAGTCTGTGGCTGGGGAGGGTCCCGTCACTGTGGAAGACCTCCTGCATCATCCCGGTACCCAAAAAAAGATGCCCTACTGAGCTCAACGACCACCGACCGGTCGCTCTTACCTACCACGTAATGAAGACCCTAGAGCGACTGGTCCTGGAGGTTCATGCGTCCACAGGTGCAGGGTGCAATGGACCCTCTCCAGTTCGCCTATCAGGCCAAGGTTGGGGTTGACGACGATGTCTTGTACCTCCTCAACCGTGTGCTCTCCTACCTGGACACCGGGGGCTGTGCTGTCAGAGTGCTCTTCTTTGACTTTTCAAGCGCCTTCAACACCATCCAGCCCCGGCTCCTGCAGGATAAACTGACCTCCATGGCTGTGGACCCCTACCTCGTGAGCTGGATTACGGACTACCTAACGGACAGACCCCAGTACGTCTGTATGGGGGACTGTTTGTCTTCTATGGTGACCAGCAGCACGGGGGCGCCACAGGGGACCATGCTCTCCCCCATTCTCTTCACCCTCTACACATCGGACTTCAAGCACAATTCGGATACATGCCACATACAGAAGTACTCGGATACATGCCACATACAGAAATACTCCGATGACACTGCGATTTTGGCATGTATCCTGGAGGGTGATGAGGGGGGGTACAGGGCATTGGTGGCTGACTTCGTGGAGTGGTGCCAACAGAACCAGCTCCAGCTCAATGTCTCCAAAACCAAGGAGATGGTGCTGGATGTCCGGCGGGCACCTCCCTCTCCACAGCCAGTGATCATGGAGGGCAGTGAGGTGGAGGTGGTAGGAAACTATAAGTACCTGGGACTGCAGCTAGACAGCAGACTGGACTGGTCACTCAACTTGGACTGTGTGTACAAGAAGGGGCAGAGCAGGATGTACTTCCTGAGGAGGCTGGCCTCCTTCAACATCTGTCCTAAGCTCCTCATGTTCTATCAGTCCGTAGTCTCCAGTGTGCTGTCATACGCCATTGTGTGTTGGGGAGGGGGGGCCAGGAAAAGAGATATGGACCGTCTGAACAGACTCATCTGTAGAGTGGGCTCAGTGGTCGGGCTGAGCCTGGACTCTGCGAATACACTTCTGGAGAGCAGGACCATGTCTAAATTCAGGGCCATCATGAACAACACCAGCCCCCCCCTCACACCACCTTCTCCCAGCAGAGAAGCACCTTCAGCGACAGACTGCTGTCACACAGCGCCTCCACAGAGAGGCTGAGGTCCTCCTTCATGCCCCGTGCCATCAGAGGGTACAATGACTCTCAGGAGGATCGGGGGGGAGGTGGGGAGGTCAGCACACGGTTAAATGATTTAATTAAATTTTTTTTATGTTTATATTTTAATTTTATACAGTTTATATTTTATTTATAGTTTAGTATATAAGTCCTGTTAGTGCTACATGTGTCTGTTAGTGTGGTGTCTGTCTTGTGGTATGTCCTGTGGTGTCAGTGTTTCTTTTTCTCCTGGTGTTTTTCCAGTACAAATTCATTATGTAATGCCTGAGCAGTGGATATGTACAATTTCCTCCGGGATTATTAAAGTATCTATCTATCTATCTATCTATCTATCTATCTATCTATCTATCTATCTATCTATCTATCTATCTATCTATCTATCTAGAACAAAGAATACAATAGAAATCAAATTAGTCTCATATTAAAGCCAATCTATCACCACTGAAAAGTGGAACCTTTCATGTGCAACATGTGTAGCATAGCCTTCCATAAGTCTGTAGTCTGTACAACCTCTACGTTGAACCTCGATGTTCTAAACTGAGCCCACAGTCCTGCACACAATGAATGCAGCAATGCTGAAAGAAGAAGACTTTCATTTGACAGCTGCTTCTCACCCTGAAACAAAGATCTGACATTTATTAAAAGCTTAAAATCTTTATTCACTACTTGGAACATTTGGAATCTTTTGGAACACTTTGTAAAATAAATACCTAATATTGTTTGAAGAGGAAATCGTTATTATTCAGTTAAGATGACTTTAGTTAAAAAATGTGCCCCGCCCTTCACCAGCCTGCATGGAAAGACCCCCATTTCAAACAGAAACTAGAACCAAAGCAGTCACAGACTACAACATCCTGCGACACCCTTGAATTCAAAATGTTACCCTGACCTACTAGAATAGGTCAAAAATCAAAGCTTGTGCTCAGAACTACTGTCATTGATCAAAGCACTAGCTTTGATCGATGGTCTTACACCAGCCTTCTCCCTCATCTTTCTATCCTATCCGGTTCCTGAGTGTACAAAAGTTAAAATTTGGCCTTGAACTAGTTTTCTCAAGGTCAAGGTCCTCACCTCATTTTCATCCCCTTTGCTGTCTGAGTCATGTACTTTTTGTTTCATCATTCTATCTGCAACGGTTGTGAAGATATTTGGTGGACTAACGGACGAACACTGACATTACAATACATCACCGCTTTGAAGTGGGATGTCATTAAAATATACTCCCGCATCAATCAATCTTTTTCTTCTCCTTTTACTTTCATCTTTTCCCTTCAGGGGTCGCCACAGCGAATCAATTGCCTCCATCTAACCCTGTCTTCTCATCCTCTTCTCTCACACCAACTACCTTCATGTCCTCTTTCACTACATCCATAAACCTCCTCTTTGGTCTTCCTCTAGGCCTCCTGCCTGGCAGTTCAGAACTCAGCATCCTTCTACCAATATATTCACTATCTCTCCTCTGGACATGTCCAAACCATCTCAGTCTGGCCTCTCTGACTTTATCTCCAGAACCTCTAACATGTGCTGTCCCTCTGATGTACTCATTCCTGATCCTATCCATCCTGGTCACTCCCAGAGAGAACCTCAGCATCTTCATCTCTGCTTCCTCCAGCTCTGTCTCCTGTCTTTTCCTCAGTGACACTGTCTCTAGACCAAACAACATCGCTGGTCTCACCACAGTTTTGTACACCTTTCCTTTCATTTTAACTGAAACTCTTCTATCACACATCACACCTGACACTTTCCTCCACCCGTTCCATCCTGCCTGGACACGCTTCTTCACCTCTTTTCCACACTCTCCATTGCTCTGGACTGTTGACTCTAAGTACTAAGCTCCCTCTGGCCTTCTCTGTACTTCTCTATCAACATCCTCAAAGCAAATACTGCATCTGTAGTACTCTTTTTTGGCATGAAACCATACTGCGGCTCACAAATGCTCACTTCTGCTCACTTCAATTACTCTTTCCCATAACTTCATTGTATGGTTCATCAGCTTTATTCCACGGTAGTTTCCACAACTCTGCACATCTCCCTTGTTCTTAAAAATGGGCACCAGCACATTTCTCCTCCATTCCTCAGGCATCTTCTCACTATCTAAGACCTTGTTGAACAACCCAGTCAGAAACTCTACTGCCACCTCTCCTAGACACTTCCAAACCTCTACAGGTACAGTACATCATCAGGACCGACTGCCTTTCCACTCTTCATCCTCTTCGATGCCCTCCTCACTTCATCCTGACTAATCTTTGCTACATCCTGGTCCACAACAGTCACCTCTTCTAGTCTTTGTTCTCTCTCATTTTCCACGTTCATCAACTCTTCAAAGTTCTCTTTCCATCTTCCCATCACACTACTGGCACCTGTCAATAGACTTCCATCCCTATCCTTAATCACCCCACCTGCTGCACGTCCTTCCCATCTCTGTCTCTCTGTCTTGCCAACCGGTATAGATCAGTCTCTCCCTCTTTACTGTCTAACCTAGCGTACAAGTCATCGTAAGCCCCTTGTTTGGCCTTTGCTAACTCTACCTTCACCTTACGCTGCATCTCCCTGTACTCCTGTCTACTCTCCTCAGTCCTCTCAGTGTCCCGCTTCTTCTTAGCTAACCTCTTTCTCTGTATACACTCCTGTACCTTCTCATTCCACCACCAAGTCTCCTTATCTACTTTCCTTCCAGATGACACACCAAGTACTCTCCTACCTGTCTCCCTGATCACATTAGCTGTAGTTGTCCAGTCATCTGGAAGCACCTCCTGACGCCCAAGACCCTAGATAGATAGACAGACAGACAGATAGATAGATAGATAGATAGATAGATAGATAGATAGATAGATAGATAGATAGATAGATAGATAGATAGATAGATAGATAGATAGATAGATAGATAGATATATACTTTATGAATCCACTGCTCAGACATGAACCATAAACATGCTGGTCAAGTCTGCCGAGCTGGAGTGCAGAGGCCCCAATCCAAGTCCGGAATCCGTCAGCCCCCCATCAGAGCGTTTATGGACAACCTAACAGTAACAACTGTGTCAGTCCAAGGATGCAGATGGATCCTCCAGGGCTTGGGGAGGCTAACTACCTGGGCCTGGATGCACTTCAAGCCTGAAAAATCCAGGTCTCTAGTCCTGAAGAGAGGCAAGGTGACTGACCGCTTCCACTTCTTTCTAGGAGGTACCCACATTCCAGCAGTCACAGAGAAACCCATGAAGAGCCTCGGGAAAACCTTCGACTGCTCCCTAATGGATGCCGCTTCCATCAGGGCAACCAATGAACAGCTGGAGAGTTGGCTGACCGCAGTCGACAAGTCAGGTCTTCCGGGTAAATTCAAGGCGTGGGTATAGCAGCATGGCATCCTGCCAAGGATTCCGTGGCCACTGCTTGTGTATGAGTTTCCCATCTCCACTGTGGAAGGGTTTGAGAGGAGGGTCAGCAGCCGCCTAAGATGTTGGCTGGGTCTGCCTAGAAGCCTAAGCAGCATTGCCCTTTATGGCAACAAGAACAAGCTGACGCTCCCCATCAACAGCCTTACTGAGGAGTTCATGGTCACCAGAGTGAGGGATGTTCTCCAGTACAGGGAATCCAAGGATCCAAAGGTTTCCCAAGCAGGAATTGAGGTGAGGACCGGCAGAAAGTGGAGGGCGAAGGAAGCCGTGGACCTGGCAGAGTCACGGCTGTGCCACAAAGAACTTGTGGGAGCGCTGGCTACCGTCCGTGCAGGACTGGGAACCATTCCAACAACCCAGTACAACAAGCTCAAGGGCAACGTGAGGCGGAACCAGGTCCAGCTCGAGGTGAGGGCCGGAATCAAAGTACAGCGTGCAAGCCAGTGGGTGGGATTGAGGCAACAGTGCGCGTGGACCAGATGGGAAGAAGCCACGGACAGAAAGATCTTGTGGAACGAGCTGTGGAGGGCCGAACCCCTCCGCATTAAATTCCTCATTCAGTCGGTCAATGATGTTCTGCCCAGCCCATAAAACTTCTTCTGTTGGGGCAAGGTTGAAACTCCAGCATGTCCCCTGTGCCAAGGAAGAGGAACCCTGGAGCACATTCTCAGCAGCTGTCCTAAAGCACTTGGTGATGGCTGCTATTGCTGGCGCCATGACTGCGTGCTGAAGGCGGTTGCTGAGTCCATCCACACTGCCATCGACCAGAGCAAGCGCATCCAACCATCAAGGCGTGAAATCTCCTTTGTCAGAGCCGGAGAACAACCACCTCCCTGACCTAAAGCCCAATCTGGACTACTGGGAACAGTGAAAGACTGGGAGCAAAGGGTGGACCTGGGAAAACAGCTGAAATTCCCTGAAAACATTGTGGAGACCAGACTCAGGCCAGACATCGTCTTAGTCTCAGAGACATCCAAGCTGGTCATCATGTGGGAGCTAACAGCTCCCTGGGAGGAGAGAATGGATGAAGCGAAAGAGAGGAAGAGGGAGAAATATGCAGAGCTGGTGGAGGAGTGCCGCAATCGGGGATGGCGTGCTCGATGCCTACCGATCGAGGTGGGGGGAAGAGGCTTTGCAGGGAAGTCCCTCTGCAAGGCCTACAGGCTCCTGGGCATCATAGGGGCATGTAAGAGGAGAGCCATCGCTGCTGCTTCTGAGGCTGCAGAGAGAGCCTTGCAATGGCTGTGGATCCAGAGGGATAAGCAGTGGTTGAGTGCTTCTTGGACACGGGCCGGGAACTGATCACCCTGGCCGGGTCGCCTGGGTGAGGGGGTCTGAAGTTGAAAGACCCTAAACCCCTGGTGAGCCCAGGTACTGTCACTGATAATGTGTCCAAGAAACAGCATCACTAGATGTAAGTAAGAATATAATGACTCAATACTGGATAAAAAAAAGAAACACTGACACCAAAGGACATAACACAAGACATACACTACACTAGCAGACATATGTAGCATTAACAGGACATATAGTGAATTATCACTAAAATATAAACAGTATAAAATTAATCCATCCATCCATCCATCTCCCACCGCTTATCCGTAGTCGGGTCGCGCGGGCAGCAGCTTCAACAGGGAGCCCCAAACTTCCCTTTCCCCCCACATCCACCAGCTCTGACTGGGGGATCCCAAGTAGTTCCCAGGCCAGTGTTGAGATATAATCCCTCCATCTGGTCCAGGGTCTGCCCCAAGGTCTCCTCCCAGCTGGACGTGCCAGAAACACCTCCTTAGGGAGGAGTCCCGGAGTCATCCGCACCAGATGCCCAAACCACCTCAACTGACTCCTTTCCTCACAAAAGAGCAACGACTCTACTCTGAGCCCCTCGTGAAAAGCAGTGTTTCTCACCTTATCTCTAAGGGACACACCAGCTATCCGCCTGAGAAAGACCATTTCAGTCGCTTGTATCCGCGATCTCGTTCTTTCGGTCATGACCCATCACTCATGACCATAGGTGAGGGTAGGAACGAAGACTAAATCGTAGATGGAGAGCTTTGCCTCTCGGCTTAGATCCCTCTTTGTGACAACAGTGCGGTAAAGCGACTACAATACCGCTCCTGCTGCCCCAATTCTCCGTCCAATCTCACGCTCCATTGTTCCCTCACTCGTGAACAGGACCCCGAGATACTTAAACTCCTTCACTTGTGGAAGGACCTCATCCCCACTCGGAGAAGGCAGTCCACCGGTTTCCTGCTGAGGACCATGGCCTCAGATTTGGAGGTGCTAATCCTCATCCCCGCCGCTTCACACTCGGCTGCAAACCAGACCAGTGAGCGCTGCAGGTCACAGGCTGATGACGCAAACAGGACCACATCATCTGCAAAAAGCAGCGATGCAATCCTCAGGCCACCAAACTGTAACCCCTCCTCACCACGACTACGCCTCAATATCCTGTCCATGAAAATCACAAACAGAATTGGTGATAAAGCGCAGCCCTGGTGAAGGCCAACAGCTACTCGGAACAAGTTCGACTTACTGTCGAGAACTCAAACGCAGCCCTCACTTTGGGTGTACAGGGATTGGATGGCCCTGAGGAGAGGCACCCTCACCCCATACTCCTGCAGTACTTCCCACAGTATATCCCTGGGGACTCAATCATACGCCTTCTCCAAGTCTACAAAACACATGTAGACTGGATGGGCATACTCCCAAGCCCCCTGTAGGATCCCTGTGAGAGTAAAAAGCTGGTCCGTTGTTCCACAACCAGGACGGAACCCACATTGTTCCTCCTCAATCTGAGGCTCGACAATCGGCCGAACCCTCCTTTCCAGCACCTTAGAGTAAACTTTCCCAGGGAGGCTGAGGAGTGTGATGCCCCTGTAGTTGGCACACACCCTCTGGTCCCCCTTTTTAAAAAGAGGAACCACCACCCCAGTCTGCCATTCTTTCGGCACTGTCCCAGACTTCCACGCAATGTTAAAGAGGCGTGTCATCCATGACAGCCCCTCAACACCCAGAGCCTTCAGCATTTCCGGGCGAATCTCATCAACACCTGGGGCTTTGCCACCTTGAAGTTGTTTAACTACCTCGGTGACTTCGCCCCGAGAGATTGACTCTGATCCCGCATCATTCTCCAGCTCTGCAACAGAGGACGGGTCAGTTGGGGTAGTTGGATTCAGGAGTTCCTCAACCGACAACCTCCTCAGTCGAGGTCAAGTGTCCCATCTTTGCTGTATACAGCTTGGATGGTTCCCCTTTTCCCCCTCCTGAGGTGTCGGACAGTCCTCCAGAACAACTTTGGTGCCATGCGATAGTCTTTCTCCATGGCCTCTCCGAACTCCTCCCACACCCTCTGTTTTGCCTCCATCACAGCCGAGGCTGCAGTCCTTCTGGCCTGTCGGTACCCTGCAACTGCTTCAGGAGTCCCCAGGGACAACATGCCCCTGAAGGCCTCCTTCTTCAGTGGGACGGCTTCCCTGACCACCGGGGTCCACCACGGTGTTCGAGGGTTACCGCCTCTTGAGGCACCCAAGACCTTGAGACCACAGCTCTCAGCTGCAGCTTCAGCAATGGAAGCTTTGAACATCGACCATTCAGGTTCAGTACCCCCAGCCTCCACAGGGATGCACGAGAAGCTCCTTCGGAGGTGTGAATTGAAGGCCTCACGGACAGAGTCCTCCTCCAGACGTTCCCAGTTCACCCGCACTACTCGTTTGGGCTTACCAGGTCTATCCAAAGGTTTCCTCCGCCAACGGACCCAACTCACCACCAGGTGGTGATCAGTTGACAGCTCTGCCCCTCTCTTCACCCGAGTTTCCCAAACACATGGTCGGAGGTCAGATGATACGATCACAAGATCAATCATTGACCTCCGACCCAGGGTGCTCCGGTACCAGGTACACTTGTGAGCATCCTTATGTTGGAACATGGTGTTAGTTATGAACAATCCGTGACTAGCACAGAAGTCCAACAACATAACACCGCTCTGGTTCAGATCAGGGAGGCCATTCCTCCCAATCACACCCCTCCAAGTGTCTCCATCATTGCCGACGTGTGCATTGAAGTCCCCCAGGAGAACAATGGAGTCCCCTACAGGGATCCCATCAAGGGCCCCATTTAGGGACCCCAAGAAGGCCGAATACTCTGAACTGATATTTGGTGCAAATGCACAACTAACAGAGTTTTCCCCCCCACAGCCTTAAGGCGCAGGGGAGCGACCCTCTCATCCACCGGGGTAAACTCCAACACAGCTGTGCTCAGACGGGGGCTTGTGAGTATCCCCACACCCGCACTGCGCCTCACGCCTGACGCAAATCTGGAGTAAAACAAGGTCTAACTTCTATCCAGGAGTTTGGCTCCAGAACTGAGGCTATTCGTGGAGGTAAGCCCCACCAGATCCAATTGGTAACTCTAAACCTCCAACACAAGCTCCGCCTCCTTCCCCGCCAGTGAGGTGATATTCCACGTCCCCAAAGTCGGCTTCTGCCGTCTCGGTCTGGTCCGTCATGACCCCCTGTCATCACTGCCACCCATATGGCAGCGTACCCGACCCCATCGGTCTGCCCTGCGGTTAGTGGGTCCACAGGGGTGGTAAGAGTCCACGTTGCCTTTTCTGGCTGAGCCCAGCCGGGCCCCGTGGCAGACCCAGCCACCAGGTGCTTGCTGATGGGCCCACTGTCTAGGCCTGGCTCAAGATGTGGGCCCCGGGCTTCCTCCGGGCAGGGTCACGTTTTTCCCTTTCCGATTTGTCATGGAAATCTAATATTACAACTAATCTAGTCTACTATCTAATATCTATCTCACAATGGTCAAAAATATAAGGCGTCACTATCTAATATCAAAACATCACAACACCTTGGCCCCCGTACACTGCTGCACAGGCTGATATCTCCTTCCCTCCATTCAACCACGTGCTGACTTCACCACCTCCCCCCGCTCCTCCTAAGAGAGTCATTGTACCCCCTGATGGCACGGGGCACGAAGGAGGACCTCAGCCTCTCTGTGGAGGCGCTGTGTGACAGCAGTCTGTCACTGAAAGTGCTCCTCTGCTGGGAGAAGGTGGTGTGCAGGGGGGGGGGGGGGGCTGGTGTTGTTCATGATAGCCTTAACTTTAGACATGGTCCTGCTCTCCAGAAGTGTCTCCACAGAGTCCAGGCTCAGACCGACCACTGAGCCCGCTGTGCGGATGAGTCTGTTCAGACGGTCTATAGCTCTTTTCCTGGCCCCCCACCCCAACACACAATGGCGTATGACAGCACACTGGAGACTACGGACTGATAGAACATGAGAAGGAGCTTAGGACAGATGTTGAAGGAGGCCAGCCTCCTCAGGAAGTACATCCTGCTCTACCCCTTCTTGTACACACAGTCCGAGTTGAGTGACCAGTCCAGTCTGCTGTCTAGCTGCAGTCCCAGGTACTTATTGTTTCCTACCACCCCCACCTCACTGCCCTCCATGATCACTGGCTGTGGAGAGGGAGGTGCCCGCCGGAAATCCAGCACTATCTCCTTGGTCTTGGAGACATTGAGCTGGAGCTGGTTCAGTTGGCACCACTCCGCGAAGTCAGCCACCAATGCCCTGTACCCCCGCTCATTAACCTCCTGGATACATGCCACAATCGCAGTGTCATCGGAGTACTTCTGCATGTGGCATGTATCCGAGTTGTGCTTGAAGTCCGATGTGTAGAGTGTGAAGAGAATGGGGGAGAGCATGGTCGCCTGTGGCACCCCTGTGCTGCTGGTCACCATAAAAGACAAACAGTCCCCCATACAGATGTAATGGGGTCTGTCCGTTAGGCAGTCCGTGATCCGTGGTCCATAGCACCCTGCACCTGTGGGCACATGAGTTCCAGGACCAGTCGCTCTAAGGTCTTCATTACGTGGGAGGTAAGAGCGACCGGTCGGTGGTCGTTGAGCTCAGTAGGGTGTCCTTTCTTGGTTACAGGGACGATGCAGGAGGTCTTCCACAGTGACGGGACCCTCCGCAACTGCAGACTAGGGTTGAACAATCGTGCAGGGGCTCCCCTAGTTCCGAAGCACAGGCTCGAGTCTTGGGGAGACCTTATCCGGTCCAGTCACCTTAATGGGGTTGGAGCCTCCTTAGCGTTGTCATCACCAGGTCTGCAGTGATGACGGTCTCAGTCGTGGTGGGAGCAGGAGGACGTGGCGAGGTTGGACGTCCAGTGGTTGAGGTGGGGCCATTGAGCTTCGCAGTTCTTGGAGTGGGCTCGGGAGAAGTGGCAGTGGTGGAAGGAGAAGAAGCACAGGAGGAGGGAGCATCAGTGGAGCAGTCTGCAGGACCGGGAGAGGCCTGAGACAAGGAGCCAGAGTGGTGGGGGAGCTGAACCGATTGAAAAAGCTGTTTAGTTCATTCGCTCGTTCACTGTTCCCCTCCACAGTGCTGTGCCCTCTCCCGTGTCCGGTGATGGTTCTCATCCCATTCCAGACCTCCCGCACCTGGTTGCACCCCAGCTGCTTCTCCAGCTTCCTCCCATATGCCTCCTTGGCTTCCCTCAGGCAGAATCTCACTTCCTGCTGGGCCTTCTTCATCTCCTCCTCATTTTTGCTCCTGAACGCCCGCTTCTTGATCTCCTACAGGTTACACCGTCTACACCAGATGTAGTCTACCTGTGTGCTCCTACCTCCACTCTTATAGGTCACCCTATGTTCCTGCCTCTTCTGGAAGAAAGTATTCACTACAGCCATTTCCATCCTTTTTGCAAAGTCAACTACCATCTGTCCTTCTGCGTTCCTCTCCTGGATACCAAACCTGCCCATCACCTCCTCATCACCTCTGTTTCCTGCACCAACATGTCCATTGAAGTCTGCTCCAATGACAACTCTCTCACTTCTAGGCATGCTCTGCATCACTTCATCAAATTCCAACCAGAATTTCTCCTCCTCCAGCTCACATCCTACCTGTGGAGCATACCCGCTAACAACATTGAACATCACCTTCTATTTCTAGCTTCAGACTCATCACTCTATCCGACACTCTTTTTACCTCCAGGACATTCCTAACAAACTCCTCCTTCAAGATAACTCCTACTCCATTTCTCTTCCCATCTACACCATGATAGAACAACTTGAACCCTGCTCCGAAACTTCTAGCCTTGCTACCTTTCCACCTGGTCTCCTGGACACACAGTGTCTACCTTCCTCCTCTGCATCATGTCAACCAACTCTCTACCTTTCCCTGTCATAGTTCCAACATTCAACGTCCCTACTCTCAGTCCTATATTCTTGGTGTTCCTCTTCTCTCTCTTCCTACGAACGCACTTTCCTCCTCTCCTTCTTTGACCAACAGTAATCCAATTTCCCCCCGTGCCCTGTAGGTCAACAGCGCCGATGGCAGTCGTTATTAACCTGGGTAACTTTGGCTAACTCGTTAGATCTGCATCAGTCAGGTGTGTGAGTGTGTGTGTGTGTGTGTGTGTGTGTGTGTGTGTGTGTGTGTGTGTGCGTGTGTGTGTGTGTGTGTGTGTGTGTGTGTGTGTGTGTGTCGTATAAAGCGTATCCTCTGGGTTTCATAGCAGATGAAGATGCTACTAAATTAGAACTGTTGTCTGTTTTTTGGTGAATGAAAGCAGCTCTATCTCTTCTAAGTGAGCTGAGAGTTCATACACACACACACACACACACACACACACACACACACACACACACACACCACACACACACACACACACACACACACACACAGTATGTTTTAAACGTATTTACAGTTGATTATGAGTATGAGTAAATTGTTATATTGATACATAGTTTGTTGATCCCAAGGGATCAATATAACAAACTATGTTATATTGATACATAGTTTGTTGATCCCAAGGGGAGAATCATTTTTCCTTATAGTTGCACTGCTCCAGAAAAAAACCACAGCGAATGTCTAGATAAAGAGAATTTAAATGAAAAAAGAAATACGTAGTTATAAATAGAGAATAGATAAAAATGTATACACAGGTATGTCCTCCTCCTCACTGCGACATAGGAATAGCACACGGAGATAATGTAGAGACGATGCCCAATAGCCAAAAGTTCAATGTACTTCACAAATACAAGAAAAAAACCTCCACGTTTGGTCTTACCTCTCCAGTAACATCCCATGTTTTATTAGACTGCATTAGCTTAGCACCCCGGTCTGGTTGGCAATCTGTCATTATTCAAGCTGTGGAGAGGGCCCTAGGCGACCTTGTGATCCTGGGAGAGGAGGATGTTCTAAAAAACTGTTGAATTGCGCAGCCTCTTGAAAGCAAGCCCCTAACTTCTCTGAAGGAGAAATGCATGATATACCAGTCCGAGGTTGGGAATGGTTTTGCTCCACCTTGCCACTTTGCTTATTGAACTTCCTGATGAGATTTGCAATAGGTGCCTGTGCTTATACCTAAAAGAAGAACGTTGCAACTCAAAGTTCCTCTGCAGTAAAACATTGCTGCAAAGAAGAGTCTCACAACTATCTGCTCTGTCCCAAAACCGTCACTCAAGAGAGAAACACTGGCAGCCAGGAGCAAGGTACCAGTAAGGCGGAAAGAAAAGGCTTCAGGTTGACCAACCAGCAAGAAGAGATTCTGGCAAAAGTCACTCGAGTACTAAGCAGAATTCAGGAAGCCATTTTCTAACAAAGCCTCAAACACAATCTGCACCACTGGAGGTGGTCTGAAAAAATATCCAGTGGGAATGATGTTGCTGGAAGTAACAACTAACTCAGGGCAGCTGATAGGCACTCTTATTTACCTTATTGACCTTGCCTCTGACACCAATTACATAACTCACAACACTGCCTAGCACCTTGGACTGATTGGTGAAAGTATGCTAATCATCCACGGTACAGTAGGAATGACAAAAACAATCATACCAAGAGGTACTCTCTGAAACTAAGAATAAAGAACACTACAGGGCCAAAAATAGACCACAAATTGCCCAATCCTCAGCTCAATGTGTGGTACTCCTGAGATTTAGGAGCAGTCTGTATGCTGCTCTTGGCGATGTAAAGAAAATTTATAATTCAGTTTGGCTGTAGGACGAAAAGGTACACCTTCACTGATTCCTCTGTAGGGATGACCCCAAAAATGAAATTAATGTGTTTGCCGTTTTCAGGGTTAATATCGGTGTTAAGCCTGCCAGATGCATTGCTCAGGTTGCCATCAGAAAAAACAGTGAATCTGACTCAGTTTGCATCAATAGTTGTGGAATGCCGGATCCTGACAGAGGATTGCTACATGGACATGGTCATTGTGCAAACCAAAGGTGAAACCGAAAAGAAAAGGGACTATGAAACTGTAGTATCCAAAAGCTGTTGAGTTGATCCACTGAACGTTAAGAAAGTTCTTGAAGACGTTTCATCTCTCATCCAAGAGACTTCTTCAGTTCAACTATAGTAAGTTACCTGGATCATTCATCAGCGTTGGAGCGGGTCGGCAGTGGCTCAGTGGTAGAGCACCTCGTCCTATGATTACAAGATCAAGTGTACCATATATACACGACATACAGCACAGATGAAATTGCATTTCTATACACTTTTTAATCCCGTAAGGGAAGTGACATGTGTGCTCTGTGTGTGTGTGTGTGTGTGTGTGTGTGTGTGTGTGTGTGTGTGTGTGTGTGTGTGTGTGTGTGTGTGTGTGTGTGTTTGTGTGTTTAAGTGTGTGTGCATGTGTGTCCGACTGATGCCCAGTGGCTAGTGGACCTGAGAACTGACCACAGCTGCCTCCCAGAACAAGAACCAGTAACCATCTCAATGGCAGACATCCAAGAAAGAGTGTCAAAGATGAAGAGTTGGTCAGCACCGGGCCCGGATATGAACCATACATACTGGCTAAAGAAGCTGACAGCACTCCATGAGCGTCTAGCAGCAGAGATGAACCAGCTGCTGAGGGATGGGACGCACCCAGAATGGTTGACTGAAGGCAGGACAGTCCTGATCATGAAAGACCCACAGAAGGAATCTACCCCATCCAACTACCGGCCAATAAGCTGTCTCAATACAACATGGAAGCTCCTGTCAGGCATCATGGTGACTAAGATGAGTAGGCACATGGATCAATATATGAGTGGGACACAGAAAGGAGTTGGTAGTAACACCAGGGGAGCCAAGCACCAGCTACTGGTGGACCGAGCAGTACACAGAGACTGTAAGAATAGGCAGACCAACTTGCACTGCCTGGATTGACTACCAGAAAGCCTACGATTCAATGCCACACACGTGGATACTGGAATGTCTGGAACTGTATAAGATCAACAGGACACTAAGAGCCTTCATCAAGAACTCAATGGGGAAGTGGAAGACAACCCTGGAGACTAGCTCCAAGCCAATTGCCCAAGTTAACATCAAGTGCGGCATATACCAAGGGGATGCACTATCACCACTGCTGTTCTGCATAGGCCTGAACCCCCTCAGTCACATCATCACAAAGAGTGGCTACGGATACCGATTCCGAAGTGGGACAACAATCAGCTATCTCCTCTACATGGATGACATCAAGCTGTATGCCAGGAATGAGCGAGAAATTGACTCACTGATCCACACCACCAGGATCTACAGCGACGACATAGGGATGTCATTCGGATTAGACAAATGTGGCCGGATGGTATCAAGAAGAGGCAAGATGATCAGAACTGAAGGGGTCAACCTACCAGGGGCAGGATAGACGACATCAATGACAGCTACAAATACCTTGGAATCCCACAGGCTAATGGCAACCATGAGGAGGCCACAAGGAAGTCATCCGCAGCCAAATACCTCCAGAGAGTAACGCAAGTCCTGAGAAGTCAGCTGAATGGTGAGAACAATGTCCAAGCCATCAACATGTATGCACTGCCTGTCATCAGATACCCCGTTGGGATCATAAGCTGGCCAAAGGAGGAGATAGAAGCCACAGACATCAAGATGAGAAAGCTCCTCACCATGCATGAAGGGTTTCACCCCAAGTCCAGCACCCTGAGGCTGTGTACTAAGTGGTAAGAGGGAGGCCGAGGACTAGTGAGCATCAGGGCCACTGTCCAGGATGAAACATCGAAAATCCAAGAGTACATCAGGAAGATGGCCCCAACAGATGAACTGCTCAGTGAATGCCTTAGACAGCAGAAACTTGAGGAGGAAGAGGAGGAGGAGGAGACAACATGGAGGGACAAGCCCCTACACGGCATGTACCACCGTCAGATAGAGGAAGTGGCTGATATCAAGAAGACCTACCAATGGCTGAATAAATCTGGACTGACAGACAGCACAGAGGCACTGATCATGGCAGCACAAGAACAGGCCCTAAGTACAAGGGCAATAAAGACCAATATCTACCACAGTAGATCTGACCCAAGGTGCAGGCTATGTAAAGAAGCCCCAGAGTCAGTCCAGCATGTGGTAGCAGGGTGTAAGATGCTCGCCAGCTCAGCATACATGGAAAGGCACAACCAAGTAGCTGTGATAGTGTACAGGAACATATGTACCCAGTATGGACTAGAAGTACCCAAATCCCAATGGGACATACCACCGAAGGTGGTTGAGAACGGCAAGGCTAAGATCCTGTGGGACTTCAGTTTCCAGACCGACAAACAGCTGCTGGCTAACAAACCGGACATAGTGGTGATGGACAAAGAGCAGAAGAGAGCAGTGGTGATAGATGTAGAGATTCCAGCTGACGCCAACATCAGGAAGAAGGAACACGAAAAGATTGAGAAGTATCAAGGTTTGAGAGAACAGCTGGAACAGATGTGGAAGATCAAGGTTAATGCGGTTCCCGTGGTAGTGGAAGCACGTAGGGCAGTGACCCCCACTGCACTAGGGGCAGTGACCCCCAAACTGGAAGAGTGGCTCCAGCAGATTCCTGTGACAGCATGAACGGTTACACATTACTGGAACGTACAGTAACAACTTACGTTCATTTTCACATTACGTTTGACCATTCGTAACGTAACTACAACGGAAGTTGAGGAGCATCCATATATATATATATATATATATATATATATATATATATATATATATATATATATATACACACACACACACACACTGTATATACTATATAAATTAACATAACTGGAAATCATAATAGTTATGATGAAAGTTAAACTAGCAGAGAAGGATTTGCTGACCCTGACCGCCCACCACTGCTTGAATTTAATTAATACTTACAATGTTTATTGCATTATATATAGGGATTGATTAATTCATTGTTGCTTTTGTGATGATATGTGAGCTGCTATATAAACATCGTACATGTTTATTATTATTACTATTGTGATGTTTTTCATATAAGTGAAACATTGCATCTTTCAAACTTTCATGTTCATTTCCTGCTGGCCCTCTTTCCACTATATGAACTGCATCATCTACATCTGCTAATAGTTCCATTATATTAACTACTACTACTAATAGTACTGCTAGCCCACTATTTCAACCGCTACTGCTCCTGTTGCTTTTGACTAAGAAAAATAAAACAAACAAAGGTGGAATTGTTAGAATTGTTGAGTAATATCCTTGGCACACTTGGTTGCCCTTTCCGTTGGGTGAAAAAACGGGACATTGACGATTATCAGGAACCACAGCTTTAACACTTGGGTATTCATGGCCGAGCCACCTGGTTCAGAAGAGGCTCATTTCCCACAACCGAGCCCACTGCCATGAATGTTTCTATGTAACACCTTTAATTACCTGTGAACGATCACTATTGTTTTGTCAACATGGACATGCTGATCCTCATCAGGGAAACCTGATCATTTGGTCACTTTGGAATCTTAGGACAAAGTCAACACATGGGTTCTTCCTTAGTTGCTGAGATTTATTGATAAAAGTACACTAATCCCTCACTTGTTCACGTTTCAAGATGCACGGCTTCACTACATTGCGGAATTTTAGTACGTAGACATGTGATTCTGTATGCGCATTCTA
Organism: Antennarius striatus; assembly: GCF_040054535.1. NCBI lineage: Eukaryota > Metazoa > Chordata > Actinopteri > Lophiiformes > Antennariidae > Antennarius > Antennarius striatus. The sequence continues at coordinate 18,762,168 of NC_090794.1, read as the reverse complement.
TTGGCTGACAGCATCCGTGTATTAAAGAAACACGTAATATGGTTTAGCCCACCTGTGAATATGGTCTGCATGATTACTGTAGATTTGAAATGCATAATCAGAGGGAGGTGTTTCTGGCACGTCCAGCTGGGAGGAGACCTCGGGGCAGACCCAGGACCACGTGGAGGGATTATATCTCAACACTGGCCTAGGAACGCCTTGGGACCCCCCAGTCAGAGCTGGTGGATATGGGGGGAAAGGGAAGTTCGGGGCTCCCTGTTGAAGCTGCTGCCCCCGTCTTTTAATAAATAATATCTAGCACCAGAATGATTGATCCACATTTGTAGGGACTGTTATGTCTTTGAATTCAAATTTGCAGGTGGTTGGGAAAATCATCTGTTATACTTTGCTCAAGGATGTAAACTAATCGTTGAATCGTTGAGTTTATTAACTCCAGGAAAAATGTGAGCCCAGAGGTTTCTGTAAGTGAAGTTCAGTTTGGATTGTTGCAGACTGGTGGAGTGACTTATAATCAGAGCAGGCACTGGGGCAGATACCGTCAACAGAGTGTAAAGGATATCACAGCCCTGTCAAAGTAACATGCACACATGAATCATTTCTATTACAGCAATGAGCAGAACACAGAGCTGATGGGTCATCAGTGTGAACTTCATCACCGCCTCACTGGTTGGAGGATATTCTTGGTTCATACATGCCAGACCGGAACAGGTAACAGTAACATTAAAATGAATTAACACATGTTTGAGTTATTGGTAGCTGCTAACTAGCATAACCTCAACTAGTTAACAGCTACCAACTAGCTGAAGTTACACAGCACTAGTGCTGTGTAACGTGAGCAGGCAATGAGGCAGATACCGTTGTGTTGTACTGCATGTGTTGTACTACCCTGTTGTACTACCCTGTTATGCTACCCTGTTGTACTGCCTGTTGTACTGCCTATTGTACTGCCTGTTGTACTGCCTGTCTACCGTGGGTCAGAGAGGACTGCAATTTCATCTGTGCTGTATGTCGTGCATACATGGTACACTTGACAATAAAGCTGACTTTGACTTTGAATGTCAACAGACCCGTCTGAAGATGAATGAACGTTGATGACCTTCAGAAATGCTTGAAGGAACATTAGAAATCAGTTCAAGAGCATCAGTGACAGAAATTCCAATGTAGTAAAAAGGATTTTCCAATTCATCATTGAAGCAAATTAATGCTGTACATGCCAGGATGCTGTTTCCTGAAGTCATCCCATCATGAGGCTCCCTTTCTCATCACCACCTGTGTCTGTAATTTAGGGAAAGAGAAGTTTTTCACATTAAAGAGACGTAATTTGTTTGAGAACAATTTATTCCACACACTGGGTTCAACTTGTAGAAGGAGGCTGTGATTTGCAGACAGCAGATCCAACTATGAGCAGACCTAAAGTCCCTGTGCGTTTTTTGCCGGTTGTTCTCACTTCTCTGTTAATGAAATCCTTGAAAAACTTGTGAAATCAGAGCTGTACAGGAAACAGAGCAGACACTCATCTAAAGAGCACAGAGGGTTGAAGACACTCACCCTGCTAAATTTAAATTCAACACCTACAAAGGAAAAAAACCCATTCTGGATAGTATTTCATCAATATTTCTTCAGTTTTTAATTTGTAACCCAAACCCACGACTTAAATCACTAAACTCTGAGCACTTTCAGCTGAGCCGGAACCTGATAGGGTGAACTCTAGGTGTCTTAACATAGAACACAAAGGGTGAAAGTGAATTATTTTTATGTGAATGATAGTGTTCTGTGAACGGCTCACCTCTCGGCTGTGTTCTCTTAGGTTTTCAGCCGTTACACAAGTTTGTGTCAGAGTTTGATGATGGGCGTTACTGCAGCTCTGACTGTAAAGGTCTGTGTTTCATCTGTCGTCTCCCTGCCTACGCTTCTTCTGACGTGCTCAGCTGCTCAGCTCTGATTGGTGCTTAGCTGGACTCTTAGTCACACCCTCCCTGCTGAGGCCTGCTCATATGATTGGTGCGGCTACCTGGACTCCAACCACGCCTCCTCTGCTACAGCCTGTTAGTCAGATTGGAGCATCGGCTTTCTGCTTGGCCAATGCCAGGATCCTAGCCATTTAAAGTAGTAGTAGTAGTAGTAGTAGTAGTAGTACTTCATTGATCCCACTTTACTTTGAAGGCTCCACACCTTTGACACGGCTTTGTGAATGTGTTTCTCTGGTTCCGTGTCGCTGCTCCTGTGGTTGACATGTCGACAGTGATCCGGTGTTGAATCGTGTTTTTATCGTGTTTCTTTGTTCTCTTCCTCTGTTTTTTTAAAGTTGTATATTCATTGAGAGTTCAGTTATGCCTCCTTTCATTTCCCGACACTTTCCTGACACTTTGTGGCGCCCCACATCTAATGCTAGGGTTAGCATCAGCAACTGCTACTGTTAAGCTACAGCGGTGCCGTGGTATGATAGCACACAGTGGATTAAAGTTCTCCCAGACATTCAGTGGATCATTCACACCAGAGATGTCCTGTTGCAGCTCCGACTCATCGTCAAACACTGACGCGACTGTGTCACGTGTCACATGACCCATCGCACTCCACCTCTTACACAAACACATTGAGCCAATTATCTTTCAATTTGTGACAAGTTAAAATTATACTACTCAGCTGATCAGTTTAAAGACTTCCATTACATTATCTGATCAACATGTAGTGATGAGGTTTATAATGATCACATGGTCATGACAAAAAAATTGTAAGATGTGTTTTAAAATGGGTTAAAAACATTAAAAACGCGTGGTATGTCTACAAAGGGTTAAAAGCTAAAGTTTTTAATGTTTAACTAATTATTTATTTAATTTTTCATTGTTAAAAACCAGATGTAACTGTATCATCAGTGATTGACAATATGGTCTTGATCCATTCGTCTGAGATTGATTACTCAGGTCTCCACCTCAGTACCAGTTTACGATATTTTTACGTGTTGGAGTAAAACTGTTTACTGATAAAAAAATATGCTGATCACACGTGTGATTACTTCTCCCCTCATTGAGGGGTGTGACAGTTTCCGTCATCGAGGTTGATGCAAATCGGGAAAAGAAAAAAAAAAATCAGCTGGTCATGCTTAAGGTTTGTTGGACATTTTATTACAACAGTCTTCACCACCTTCATCTCATTTGCAACATCAACAAAATATATATAATTTAATGAAGCGATTAGAGAAATGAATGAAATATATTATAGATTCCTATCGACATCCTCATGTGCTTTATCACACAGACATAAGTAGATTTCAAAAGCTGTGGAAAGCTTCAGGATGACTTCACATGGAGTGTGAATGACAATAATAAATATGATTTTTCATTAGCACCTCTGGTCCACTGGGATTGGCTCCTGCGACCCATGTGACACAAGAGAGCAGAAGAAAGGGACGGATGGATCCTTTCATTTAATTGGCTGAACACAGAAATCCCACATAGAAGCAGATCAGAGGGAGTGTTGGCTGTGCTTCAGAGGACAGAACAAATGACAGACTCTTCTGTGCTCTGGACAACACGGGGGGGCACCGCCCTGCACCCCCTCCCTGTCTCACTGCACCCCCACACCGCTTCACTGCATCCCCACAACACTTCACTGCATCCACTGCACATCTCTGAACGCTGTAGGGCAGAAACACAAAGACTATAACCAGGATGGTTCACGGCTGTTCGTACAGTATTACTGTAGTATTACTGTAGTATTACTGTAGTATTGCCCACAGTATTACTGTAGTATTACCCGCAGTATTACTGTAGTATTATTGTAGTATTACCTACAGTAGTATTGTAGTAGTACCTGCAGTATTACTGTAGTGTTATTGTAGTATTACCCACTGTATTACTGTAGTATACCTGCATTATTGTAGTATTAGCTACAGTATTACCGTAGTATTACCTACAGTATTACTATAGTATTACTGTAGTATTACTGTACTATTACTATAGTATAACCTGCAGTATTACTACAGTATTATTGCAGTATTACCTGCAGTATTACTGTAGTACTACTGTAGTATTACGGTAGCATTACTGTAGTATTACTGTAGTATTAACTACAGTATTACTGTATTATTACTGTAGTACTACTGTAGTATTACCTGCAGTATTAGAAGAAGAAGAAGAAGAAGTATACTTTATTTATCCCCGCAGGGAAATTACACATTCACTCAATACACGCTGTTGTGTTAGTTCTTTTTAACAATCAGTGTATACACCGGCCCCCTGAACACAGCACCCAGGGGGGCCTGCAAGCATGCAGTTAGTACACACCAAACTACACACATCAGGGAGGCAGAGTGACGGGCAGCGGCTTCTGGAACGCGCCCCAATTGAGCAGCTTGTAGGGGGGACGGTGCCTTGCTCAAGGGCACCTCGGCAGTGGCTGGGAGGTGAGCTGACGCCTCCCACCGTCAGCTCACACTCCCGGTGGCATCCTGGCGGGAGCGGGATTCGATCCACCGATGGTTGGGGCGATCTGTCTGAGAGACGTCTGCTCTACCGCTGAGCCACATACTGCATTATTATTGCAGTATTACCCGCAGTATTACTGTAATACTACTGTATTATTACTGTAGTAGTACTGTAGTAGTACTGTAGTATTACGGTAGTATTACTGTAGTATTACTGTAGTATTGCTGTAGTATTACCTACAGTA